>NW_022639646.1:112117-146373 GCF_010583005.1 Odontomachus brunneus
TGCAGAATAAATATAGGATGATGTAGTATAAAAAAAATATTGTTGCGCTAATGTGAAGAATTTTTACATCAGAACTTATTTTAATGATATTTGCTAGATATGTTAAACAGATAGTGCTAAATAGATAAGGCTGCGTAGCAAGCAGTTTGTGTTGGAAAGAAGCTTTTTCTCCAACTTAAATTCTGCCGTATTTTTTATTATATAGAAACGGTAGCCGTTTCAATAATAGCACATATATGCTACACCCAAGTAATACTATACCTAAATATAGTACTCTACGATTAAGTTAATTTATTCCGCTTATAAATTATTGCAGGAGCTGCTATAATGCGCATGTTGTTTTATTCTCTTGAAGCACCGGAATATGTCTACAAGGAAAGTATTCGGAAATGTGCGGAGGAATGGTGAGTAATGCATAATATAATACGATAATAGTGCATCCTGATTAATATTTTAATATTTCACGAAAACACGCGAGTCTAAATATGTCTTAAATACACGTTGCTTAAGACATTTTGAAACAATGTCTCTGAGGTGTCTTAAATTGCTACACAATATCCTAATAATTTTGTAAGACTTCTTCGGAATTTTAAGATTTCTTTCATATGTCATAAATGTATCATTTGGTAATTTTACCCTAAATTGTAATACGACATTAACTCTATTAATGACGTATAATTGACGCTGGAGTTGTCTGTCATCCGGTATTAAAACGTTATCATGTCTGCTGGGACTATAATTTACAAAATCGACATGAAATAAGGCAGTAATTTTTTCAAGATTTAAATTAGAATGAGGTTGTCGGAAAAGTTCGTGCCATTTTTCCGACATATACCTTTGGTGACAGAAACAGTCATAAGGTAAGTTGAATTGGTATGACTTTTGATGGCAGCAGATTATCGATTAAAATGGAGATTATGTCATGGATTGAAGAAACGTTTCAATATCTTAATTTACTGTTTCATTTTTAACTTCAAAACGGCACGAACTTTTCTGACAACCTAATACAAAATTCGCATATTGTCACTAAAATCTATTTTTATTTGCTTAGTGAGGTTACCTCAGACTCTATTAGTGATTTTTGGGCTATTGTGCAAAGTTCCTTAACAAATAATGACAAATTGCTCTACAACATAACTGAAATAATGGATACATGGATGACAAAAAGGCATTTTCCTGAGTTGAAAGTCGATTGTGATTATAATGGGTTTGCAACACTTTCAGCATATAATTTCAACGAAACGAATTGGAAAATACCTATAACTTGTCTCAAGATATCAAATTTTACTTTCATGAATGTTACATCGAAAATTTTATTTTATTGTATCAAGCCTTATGATATATATATCAGTAAATTGGATATTAATGATTTCATAATAGTTAATATGAAATATACTGGTGAGTATTTATCGCTGATTATCTATGTCCTTACGTTTACTTTAAGTTAAATAACATTTTATATTTGATGATATCCGTGAAGATTCGAATCTTTTTTTATTATGCTCTCGAAAGAGACATGAGAACTAACGAACGAGTCCTCAATAAATACGACTAAAGAATATGATATAATAGCTTAATACGACAAGCTAATTTTCTTTTTAATTGCAGGATATTATCGCGTCAATTACGATTACCGAAACTGGGACAAAATCTGTACTTACTTAAATTTTCATAATTATACCCAAATTAATGTTTTGAATCGCGCTCAATTAATTGATGATGCGTATTATTTTGTGACAAATAATAAACTCCAAGTCTCTGTGTTCGTACGTCTGATTAGATACTTAAGAAGGGAAAGGCATTATGTAGCCTGGTACCCTATGTTTAATATTTTAATGTACATGTCGAAGTACTTTGAATTACCAGCAAGTGAACAATTCAAGGCAAGTTGTAAAATATTCTTTCGTATATATATATGAATCAGTATATTACATGCATTTTCATTTGAAAATGTCTCTCGAGTGGTTTGGGTATATAATATATTATCCAAATATAATACATAATAAGTACAAAATAATTACACTGTATGCATTCAAGAAATTTATATATGTTGCGTCATTACGAACGACAAGCAATTAAAAATTTATATTTTTTTTATATATGCAGTCATATGTGTTAGAAATTTTGGATAGTCTTCTTGAGAAGATTGGATTCATTGAAAACATTGAGGAAGACAATATGATCAAATCTTTAAGGTTATTAGGATTAAAGTGGGCTTGTAAATTCGGCCATAAGTCATGCAGGGAAACGGCCACTTTTGTACTGACTTATCTCAACAAATTTTCCTCTATGTGCGTGTACCTCACTTTATTAGTAACGATAACTTCAATTTTTTTTGCATCTTGCATGCTATATCATAGTATTAGTTTGGAGAAAACTTTTGAATAAAGAATTTTTGAGTGAGGTGTTTCTGATGTATGTCATAGAATTCGACCGTGGTGGAAGGAATGGTTATATTGTGGTGGTTTGATGGAAGCAAATCTACAGGTTTGGCGTCAGTTTTTAGATAAAAATTCTGGCAACTATACTCAAGAGCATTTAACGTATTTGGCATGTACTGAAAATGAACATGCACTCCTTGCTTATTTGGAATTTTTATGGAAATTAAAATATGAGGAATTAAGGATATCAAACCATGACGGTAGAGATCTAGAGATGTCATATGAGATTATTATGGCAGCATATCGTTCTTTTGTAAAGAAACATGCAAGGAAGAATGCTGTGCTGATGCATATCTTAGAGAATTATGATAACTTAACGTCAACGTAATATTTCTTTCATATATATATATATGCAGTTTATAATCAAATTATATTTTAGTATTAATAAATTTTATTTGTTTTATTCACAGTATTTTGGGTAGTATGTCTCCAATCACAGTATTGGGTGTCACCGTTATGGAATTATATTCCAAGGATAATTTTAAAGAGGTAAAATTTCATAGTTAGATCTTACTTCTTTCCGATATTTTATTAATATATTCTGTGATTAATTCTGGTTACTCTTTTCCATCAATTACGATTTTACATTATCCGTACATTATCTGTACATGTCGAAATTGTTTTCTGCAGATAATAGAATTTGTAACATCAAGTCAAAAATTCACAAAGGAGGAGAAACGTAAAATTGCATTTCTTGTTAATCAACGGAAGACACAATTAGAGAAAATATCCTACCATTTCCGCTATTTTGGAAGAACAGAGTATTAAATTTGTTAGATGATTAGATATTAGAGGCAATAAATAGATTAAAGACGTATTGAAGAATATGAATAACATTAATGTAGTAATCATCAATATTATATATTTGCATCTAGTATAATATCTGCAATTATAAATAATATTAGATCTAACTTAGTAATAGAAGTTATATTTAATATAATGATAAAGATATTTGCTTTGATGTTATTATAATGACGCAATATTGTACCATAAATAGTAAATATTCTACCATAATAGTAGTAAATCACTGCTTGATGATACACTTTGATAGTGTATATTATAAACCTACGTCTGTTTTCTATTTGTAAATGTGTATCGTATTATTTTATCTATTAAATAAATATGTGTTGTATTATTTTATCTATTAAATAAATATTTTTATTACGGTATTTATTGAAAAACTGTTTTTGTCTTCCTACATATTTTTTTATGGAATAGTAAAATAATATAATAAACGGATTATACTATATATATAATAATTAAATGTAATTAAATATATATACTATATATATAATTAAATGTAATTAAATATATATACTATATATATAATAATTAAGTGTATCACAACTTTGACACAACTTTGACAGCTTAGTGGAATCTTCACAATAATTTGTAAGAATGCAGTTGGCTGAGTATAACATAAATATGATAAATTTTGATCTTGCAATAATTGATTTTATTCGCATTAATTTGTTACGCACACGTAATTACTTTCTCCATTTTCTCCCCAGTAACAGTTGACTTGTGTGATATATTATTAAGATAGTTATCTTGTAATTTTCAGTATAAAATTCAGTATATATATATATATATATATATATATATATATATATATATATATATATAATTGAAATATTTGCTTTGATATTATTGTAGTGACCCAATATAATGAATTGGGCCATAAATAGTAATAATTGCTTGATAATATACTTTGATATTGTATATTATGAACCTTCTTTTTTTCTACTTGTAAATGGGCATTGTATTATTTTATGAAAAGCCAAGTAGATATTTTTATTATTATTTATTGAAATTGTTTTCTTGTTCCTATATAACTCTTTATGAAAGAGTATAGTTTATTTTAATAAGAAACAAATCACAAATAATGATTAAACGGAGCCTATGCAATAATTTGTAGAAATACAGCTGGTTGAATAAAATTTTAACATGAATATGATGAACTCTGATCTTGCGGATTATAAAAGGAAACAAATGTTGAAATTTTCAAAGCTCTAGATGCAGTAATAGTTGTGTAAAAACTGTAAGCATTATTATGATAAATTATTTCACTTGCATTAATTCGTTGCACACATATATCACCCTTTCGACTTTTTTTTCTCCTATGACAGTTAACTCATATGATATATTGTATAATAATTATCCTGCAATTTCCAGTGAAAAATAGTTATAAATAAAATGTAACGTACTTCAATTTAACAAGTAGTATTTACGTACGAGAGCACGGAACCTAAAGACGAAATATATTATTAACAGGATAGTGGAAGGCATTAACACATAGGAGAAGATTGCTTTTATTATGTTTATATCAACAATCACAACAATTAGATGTCTGAAAAGTTGTAACTTCGAAATTGTGAATTGTGGCGCATCTAATAAATTCCAGTCTACACTAACTTAGATAAAAGTTCCACTAATGCATCGCACAAAGAACACATAAATAGCACAAATGTCAAAAATACGTTTTAGATATACCTAAAAGACCTAATAATATTGGACATTTTGAATAGTTTTCTAAAGAATATATTGTACACAGAAAATATGCAAAAAGACGAATTAACTAAATCATTAAGATTGTTAGCAAATCGTTTTGAAATTGAGTTCGTTCTTCGTTACCATATGATTTGGATACATTTTTCTCGATACAGTATTGGATTCCAAAGCTCTAAATGAGTCCAGTGAGTATATATCTTGATAAGTTGTCAAAAGTTAAGTACATCAGACTCTTAGCTACTTCCTAAACTGCATTTCAAGAAATTTTCAAATCATTATTAAACCAAATTTACACATATATACTGAAAATAAAACCACTATATTCACATATTTTGTTAGATTTTTTGTTTTCCTTTAATATATAAAACAGAGAAAAGTAACAAAGAAAAGTATAAATTTTATCGTTTAGCGTAAGTAAATAAGTATATATAGCATTATAGTAAAATACGACATAGTGTCTTCTCGATGTTGAAGTCAAGACCCGATCACCCGATTCTCTACGTTTATAAACACACTAAGTGTCGTCGTTGTCATCAGTCGTTCATGATCCGTGGAGAATGTAAAGTATAGGTAAAGTATATCTATGAATACGTGTAAATAAAAGTTATCAATGTTCATCAAACGTTAGGAAAATGATGAACGAGTATTATATTTAATATCCGTTTAACGATCCAAATATTTAAAAGTGCGCATTTCCATTCTGTATATCCTTAATTTTGCGATTCATGATATATATTAAATCTAGCATACATAAACAGAAATTAAAACCATCAGCGTGAAGAGTTACAAGATAGAAATTATGTTAAACGGTATATATATTCCACACTGTTAAATAAATCGAAGGAAAATAAATTAATATTCATGGTTCACGAAAATACTGTAATATAGTAACTATAATATGTCTAAAAAGATTTTTGAACTTGATTGAAATGTTTAAGGAATGTAGAAAAATATTCTTGTATTAATAGTCGTCACTTGAAATTTATCTGAAAGGTATAATATTCTGAATGTAGAGCTACTGTTGAGTTTTTTAAATGTCATCGATGTGACATTACATTTACAATTCAGCTGAAAAACTGACATTTAATTATCATCAGATATCTAACATCTATCTTCAAATTAATTTCTGGATATCTCATGTATGTTAAGTTTCAAGTAATTTTATTAATTCAACTTTAAGGTGTATATTAATAATAGTCATTTGAAATTTGTCTGGTGAAATGATTATCTGTCTGAACTTCGAATTCATATGTGAATATTTCACTTGAGACGAGTTTCAAATAATAACTTTTCCGTACGGACCCGAGTCAGTTGAGTATTATTGTTAGTACAGACAGACAAATACACAAACAAAGATTCAACGCAACATACACACACACACACACACACACACACACACACACACACACATCAAAGGATATATTTAAAATATTGACAATTGCAATAATTATAACTGATACTGTAACTGATATTTTCTATATTGAGAGAAAACTCCCATATTTAAGCAACGGATAGATCGTCCGAACAGTATATTGGTTGCATTTGATCGAGAAAATTAAGAAGAAGCGATTCCTTGACTCATCTAATTATCGCCGATCGGTAATTATCTTTAATTACAGATGATATTCGATCAAATCGAAAGATATCCTATGAAAATTATCTGAAAGAACTCAGCGAGTGAGGTATGTATGTACCAATAAAGTTTCGTGGTGATATAAAAATAAAAATGAAATGGAGATGTTCGTCTCTTCATCTTTCATCGTCATATATATATATATATATATATATATATATATATATATATATATATCGATTTATTAAAACACAAGTATTTTAACCATATATTTCAACGTTCTGCGTACATATACTGTACAACTTTTAAGATAACTTCATTTAAGTTTTTAGCACACATAGTTGTCATTATCGTTCCTATTATTCTTTCATCATTTTATGTTTATCAAGAAAATTGAAGCTTAAGAATGTATATTTAAAATAGATAATGCGTAGGTTTTCAATACTAATAATAAACATGCACCGTGCTTTTAATAAATAAAATTATCATTGCAGTCAGTCTATTTGTTTTAATCATTCAATTAAACTACTATAAATAAAGAAATATTTCTACAGCATTCTTGTACTGCATCCTTGTCTGCAACTAAATTCTCATATAATAACTTTAATTCTGATACAGAAACTATTTTATTGTGCAGAGACTTCATGTAAACATGGGTATGATATGCTATTTCTTGTCAAGTAGCGCTTTCATATTAACTATTGTGACGGCACCATTAGTTATAAACTTAAAGAGAGATGTTGGGGATTGCGAGTTCGCTTCACGCAGAGGTCGATTAGATGTTAATGTAACGGAACCAAAGGCTTACGAAATCAATTTTGTTCTAAGACCTGGTTTCGATGGATTTTTTGGTTCGTGCAATATATGGATACAAGTTCATCAGAGTACGAAGACAATAAGTGTTTATGCTTATAAAATGGAGATATATATACAATTCATACAACTGAGAACGGCAAATATAAAGACAAGCAAGATCTCTCCCGTAAAATATCAGTATTGCAACGCATCACAGATACTATACTTGCATTTCGAAAATTACATCACTCCTGCGCATTATAATCTATACTTTTCTTTATACGTGCCAATGGAACGTAACGCATTTAAAGGCCTTGTCCAGTTTCGTCAAGAAAAACATTCTTCGAGAAAATCTGAAAAGTGAGTAACTATTAAAATGTTATATGTTATTGTGTGTGGTTGGTAAAGTCAACTTTTCGTTTCTGGCAGGATTACTGCTATAATATCATATAAATTTTTAAGATGATAATAGTTATCGACTAACATATATAATAAAACATTGGATCATTACAAAATTTCACTAATCAGCAGCTTCTACCAATATACAATATACATAAACTATTGACACAAAGTTATAAACCACAAATAGTTGGAAATTTATATTTTTTAAATGCATGTATTTGAAATACAATAGGTGGTTTATGACGAATTTGTTTGAATCAAACTCAGTGAGAAGAATATTTCCATGTTGGGACGAACCGGGAATGAAAGCACCCTTCAATATTTCAATCATCCATCCTAAGGAATATATTATTTTATCGAACACGCCAATAGTGTCAGAAATGTCTGATGCGTTAGTGAAACATACATATTTTGACGTCAGTCCGTTGATAGCCCCTTCTGAAGTGGCGTTTGTCATGTTCAAAACATCTCGTGAATTTATAACGCACAACTTCCTTAATGAGCGACGAAAGGAAATCTTCTGGATTCGTCGGAAAAGAAGAGGACTACTTACATTATTCTTGTCTCTGATTAATATAGTGAAGACAACCTTGTTTAGTACGAATATAAACTTAACTATACTTCCAAAAACGGACTACGTGGTGTATTCCGAGCTCCCAGTGAAGTCTGCAAGTTCTGTTGGACTGTCTATTTACAGGTATACAATGCACGTATTTAAAATATTAGGATATCGACCAAATGTTAGAAATGTTGAAAAAGTTAACTAAAAAATAAATATATATAAAATTAATATAAATAGTTAATTAAAAAATATATATGTAATTTTATATTAATTATTTAAACAACTTTATGAACAGGTTTTAATTAATAATTGTAAGTTATCTAATAATTTATTAATTAATTATTTATATTTGTTTCCGATTGTCTGACCGGTTGTCTAACAATTAATGACATCTGTTGTGTGTAAATACAACTCATCAAATTAATCAGAAAATCTTGTGCAATTTTGCAAATAAGCACATAAAATTGAGAGTTTAGCTAAAATTTTGAGTTTGGCTAAAGTTTAGCTAAAGCTAAATAATACTTAAAAGTTAACAAAATTTACAATATTAATTAAAGAAGATTGACGAATAATGACAGGGAATACGGCAAATAAGTTATGCAAATAAGATAGCGATGTCAGTCATTACGCGCTTGTAAATTAAGTGAATAAATAAAATAGTCCTCTAACATTTTGCAAATAACTAAATAAATTTTTAATTATTAATTAAAGAAGATTAGTTCATAATTATGCACGATAATGCATCAATCGACAATAGATTGCAGAAATTGTTTAAAGAATCAGCTTTGTCTCATATTCCCATAATAGCATTTTCTTCCCTATTGAACATGTTCGAATTTTATTTGATCTATACACTGAGATTACATAATCGCCGCGGACAATGACACGATTTGAATTTTACAGAGAACAGAACGTTATTTATAATGAAACCCTTCATTTTCCTGGTCGCCAACTTGAAATACTGAAATTTGTTGCACGGCAAGAAACATTTCAATACTTTAGTGAATTGGGCATCTCATCGCCGTGGTTACGAGAGTCATTGGCGATGTATTTTAGTCATTATTTTTCAATTGAGGTAATTTGAAAACTAGGGCATTATATTAAAGTGTATAGTAAACAAGTTTGTGAAATTACAGTTGATTGATAGAATAGGAATATATGAATTACGATTAATTTTCATTAACAGAAAAAATGAAAATATTACTTGTGTGGATCTTAATCCTAGGTTACCACACTGTGGGGTAAAGTTTTGAAGGTCTGCCATTTTGGGAATTATCAACTTTTTTATAAGCAAATGAAGACTGTCGTTTCAATGGAAAAATAATTTTTATGGAATCAATTGACTTTTGTGGAAATTATAACGAAATATATGACGTGAGGTAGTCATTATCCAAATGTGGCAGCCTCGTGATTTTTTGAAAGTGTGGTATCCTAGAATTAAGGCAATTATTGATACGATATTCACTTAATCTTCATTACGATTGTTTTCAGCCTTACCACTCTTCACATTTAAAGGATCTTTTTACAGTGCAGATCCTACAGCCTATTCTCTATTATGACACTGCTCTGCGAATGAAGTCTGTTATACACGAAAGTAATAAAACTGATGCAATTGACGAATTTCTTTATTCTCGTCTGAATGCCTATAAAGGTGAGTAAATAAATTTAAATTGTCATATGTTTACAAGTTTGTTTGAATTACTAAAAATTTTTCCACATGCAAAAAATGAAAAAATATACTGAGTTGATATATATATGTATGTGGTACAATGTATTTTAGCGTCACTATATATTTTAATGATTAGTTAGATTGAATATTAATCTATATCATTCATATTATCACAGGGTCTATTATACTACGCATGCTGGAACATGTGGTCACCCCAAACGTTTTTCATGAAAAAATCTGGCAGTACATAAATAGATTGTGAGTAACACAAATATGAATATAATCATTCGTTCTGTTTCTCTTTTTACGTCTTACAAGTTGATGTTATAATTATCCATGTAATATACAGGAAATTAACAAGATAATATTTAGGAACTTACGTCATATTTAACTATTATATTATTGTTTGCTAAATTATAATATATGGATTGATCATTTTTCACTACGTGTCGAAAATTTATGGAACTTTTGAAGGGATTCTTTAATTATTTCAATTCATGGAAGATACACATCCAGTTGATGTATTTTTCTGTTTCATTTATAACAGAGTTTATATATTGTTAATAAAGTAAAATTTTTACATTGAAGAATGTCTCGGCCTGTCGAGAAAAACTTCTGGGACGTTGTGGAAGCTTTTGAAAAAGAGAGAGATATCCGCAATTTATCATACGCAATAAATGGCTGGTTACGACAAAAACATTTTCCTGAATTATATGTTACTCTTGATAATATAACAGTGGATATTGAAGCAATTTGTTACAACAATACCAAATGGGATATACCTTTTAATATTCTATCAATTTCAAATCAGGGTAACGTAATAATGTCAGATAATATTACTTGGATTGAATGTCCTGGATTTATAGCTGTATTAGATTTTGAGGACATTAACTTCGCCATAGTCAACTTGCAACAATTTGGTAAGTATTGATTGAAATAATCGTTACGACAGGTTGTTTGCACAACAATAGCATTTATAACATATTTATGATACTTGTGCTACTTCTTACTAGTTA
This sequence comes from Odontomachus brunneus, assembly GCF_010583005.1. NCBI lineage: Eukaryota > Metazoa > Arthropoda > Insecta > Hymenoptera > Formicidae > Odontomachus > Odontomachus brunneus. Next base: position 123,087 of record NW_022639646.1, read on the forward strand.
TTTATTCACTCTTGTATTGATTTTATATATAGCGACAGGACTACTATGAACTAAAAATGCTTCTACTGTTTTTTACTTTACCTATGTATATTCAAAGCAAAAAATTACGTAATTTTTAATCTAGAAAATAGCAAGTTGGACATGACGTAGTGTGTATATATGATTTTATTATGTGTTTAGAGATAGTTGCATAACGGTTTAGACATTTCTTTTAATAAAATTAGAAGCGTTCCATGTGTGTTCATTGCAAATCAACGTATGTTATTTTGACTGAATTTCTTATTACACGTTTCTTACCGTTTTAAATCATGTTATTTAACGTTTAAAACGTAATCATTATTTACATATTATTAATTTATTAAATAATGCGATTTAATACCGAAAGTAACGTATAAGAAGATTTTTATTAAAGTATACGCGTACATGTTTAAAAATAGCATATTTGGAATTGCAGTGTTCACATAAATGTAAGCCACCACTCACAGTTATGCCAAGTAATCAATTTTGAATGGATCTGAAGTGACAATATCCTTAGTAAATATTGGCTGCTTGTTTTATTCTTATATGAAACATAACAATATATTAACATTATTAATAATAATATAATAAATGCATTACATTCTTCCCGCTTTCTGCTATAGCAGAATGTTACTTGTAGCTTATACGAGTTGATTATAATGTACCCTGTTCTTGTATATTTATATATATATATATATATATATATATATATATATATATATAAAAAGAATCATTTTATTATCTAATGTATTAGAAGAAATTGTTTGATATGGTCAACATATTTTATGGCAGGATTTTATCGTGTCAATTACGATATTAGAATATGGACAAGAATTACAAGTTATTTGCAATATGAAGATTATACAAGCATACCTGTACAAAATAGAGCTCAACTTATTGATGACGCGTATCACTATGTGATTAGTGGTAAATTATCGGTGTCTATATTTCTTAATCTCATTACATATCTGAAACGAGAAACGCATTACGTACCTTGGTATACTATGTTCAATATTTTGTCGTACATGTCCACTTATATGAGGCTCCCAAGTAGTAAAAGTATCAAGGTAGGTGCATTTAAATTTCTTTATAAAAACTAGAAAGCATATATATTCGATTTACATTATTATAAATTGGGTGAATTGTGTTCGGAATATTGATATTCGAGGCAGCATTATCAATAAAAGCAGAAAAACTAAAGCAAATAGATGTGCATTTGCACACATACATAATGACTTCGCGAATGAAAGCGTAATATTCTATGATTATTATTATTTGACGAATTACAGGTGGTTATATTAGATAGTTTGGATAGTCTTCTTACAAATATAGGATATGAAGAACGTATTGAAGACGATGAGATGACAAACTCATTAAGATTATTAGCATCAAGATGGGCTTGTGAACTGGGTCATATGAAATGCCACCAAGTTGCTGCTTCAAAATTAATTGAGGAATTAGGATCTTCTCCGAAACAGATGTGAGTTTCCTTACAGTCATCGCTTTTTTACGTTTCTTATACTAAACTAAATCAATTAATTAACTGTAGGTTAAGATCAAATATTATGTTTTAGTTACATTTGTTTAATTTTTAATTTTGTTTAAGGAATTTACCTTGGTGGAAGGACTGGGTATACTGTATGGGTATGAAGGAAATAAAAAGTACTACTTGGCATTCGTTATTTTCTAAATTCCTTAGAATACAAGATACAGATGCATTCAAATACTTGGCTTGTACTGATAATGATACGCTCCTTATTTATTACATGGATAAGCTTACGAAAGATGAACGTATAATGAATTTAATTGGAGTGGAGGAGCTTCCAATACATTATCGCTCTATTTTAAAGAGACATTTGAGAAAAAATTCCATATTCGAAAATGTTTTAAAAAATTTCAATAATACATTAAATGGGTAATCTTTCTCTTTTCGATTATCATTAATAGTAGTTTTATAATTGTATCGATTTATTGTATAAGTTGGACATTTAAATTTACAGAGTTTATGAAATGCGCAATTTTAATATTCTATGTGGCGATATTATTTTTAATCTGCATCCAGCACAAATTGAACAGGTAAATTTTATAATTGCTTCTTATTTATTTTATTTTATACGTTATCTTACTAATTTCACTCGGCTCTGAATATATATCAAATCTAATAGCTTAAGGCATAACTCATGTAGTACGGATCAACTATACAAGAAAATTATATATTATTATGCACAAATTACGTAATAGATATAAAGAAATTAATGAAATATGATGAGCGAATGAGTTTATAGGAAGCGGTACAGTTCTCTTTAGACATATCTAAAGAAAAATATTTTTAGCTTCTAAAAGACATGTTCTGCTTTTTGAAAATTTTCAGCAACTAGAAGCGTTAATTTATAGTAAGCGCTTTTTTGTCGCGCCTCATGATACATGCCGCTTGTTATTCATTGTGTTACTTCGTTTCGCGTTATTATCTGACTTAAACTGATATGATTGATTCGCTGCTATTATAAGATATAAAACATCCATATATATATGTGCGTGTGTGTGTGTGGCGTGCGCGCGCGCGTATATAAGGAGATTATAAAATGTAAAATATTTTCTTTACAACTTAGGAACCATTTCTCATTAGACAAGCGTAGACCTCGTCCTACTGCTTCCTGTACTCTCATATTGGCTCATATTATTTAATTATAATTTATAAAGTTTGCAGTATAGATTAATAAATAAAAAATTAATAATTGTTAACTTTTTGTTTCTTAATATTTATTGTAAACTTTACAAAATAATGAATGACATACCTGGTCAGTTTGATCTCTACTATCTGCATATAAGCATTATTCCTTGAATTATTAGATATTTTGTATAAGTAACTTATTACTTGATAAACATGTACGGTCGTTTATGGCTTCCCTAACCTCTTTAATATTTCATTGAATCATTACTAATTTAGTGATGTATATTCAAATTATTTGCTTTAGATGGTTAAGTTTTCAAGTCATATCTTTGACGAGATTTCAACAGAGCGAAGTACAATTAAAAAATTTGCAAATGTGCGTTTTCACCAAATAATAGATTTAAAGGATAAATTCACTTCTTTTTAAAACAAAAAAAATTCAAGCAGTTTCTGTCTCCAAAATTGTTTGATGCGAGATAAATGAATCTACATCATATCGTTCAATTTAGACAAATAATCGTATCCAAATATATGTTTAAATAAATTAATGATTTTTTGCTCTATTTCTAAAGATTAGGATATGTTTCTACGTATTTATACATACATACATTCATATATATGTATATATATAAATATATGTATGCACATGTACATGAATATTGATGCGTAGAACATGCATGCTCATGTACATGTATAGAATACATCAGTAATTATTGAATATACATATACAAATATTCAATTTTTACATAATTGTGGCAATTTGCAATAAGAAATATACATATATTTATAAATGTTTTTTTTCGGTATATAATAGCTACGTACAATTATACATGTATAACGTATAGGTATTATAATTAAATATTATTTTATAAATTATATTATATTATTATATTGTATTATATTATATTGTTTTATAAATTATTATATTATATTTTTTAATAAATTATTATATCGTATTTAAAAATATTTTGTAACAGTTGCACTTACCCATATATCTAACACAATTTAATTGCTAATTTTATTTGACCTGCTAAATAGACAATACATTCTTAACGTACATTAAGTATTATGCGTAGTAAAATATTATATATTTGCCATAAACGGAATAAAAGCCATCTCCTTATCGTGGGTTAACAGGCAATATATTTATAATATTAATATAATTAAGAATATAATGTTACATATATGTTTATTATATAATCACTATAATAAATATTAATATATTATGTTTAGCTACATTAGCAGCATACAAGGCGGCCTTGCAAATTATTATAATAATTTTTTATTACTTATCTAGTATATAACATCAGTTAATATTTATTTATCATATTTATTTACATTATAACTTCCGTCATATTTTTTTAATAGTGATGTCCGCTATATATTATATAATTAATATCACTGTGTAAATATGTATATCACAAAAGGAGAAAAATAGACCTCCTCTCATATGATATTATATTACTGTTAATTTAAAATTAATTAATTTATACCGTTTTGACCGTAATAAATCCTTCCACGAAGAATTTAAATTATTAAATATAATGAAAAATTATGAAAGAGATTCTTCTGATCTTTTTTATATATATAATTGTGAAGAAATATGTGTTTTAAAATTGATTTACAATTTTCGTATGTCTTATTAAGTATACTTTGTTTTTCTCTAATATGTGAAATTTGTATAAACTTGTAGCTATTAGTCCCGAAGCTTCTCGCTTTGATTAAAATTTTATATTATGTGACCTCTTACTTAAATGTTAAGTGATACTAGGCGTTTATATAAGTATGCCAGATGCCAACATTATCATCAGTATTCTGTGACTCGTCGATGTCGAGAAGGTAAAGTATAGTTGAAATGTATTTATGATTTCGCCTAAATTATATTATCGAGATTTATAACTGTGTGGCGGGTAAGAGTTCCAAATGTTAGAAATACGATAAACATTTAGTCTCATTAGTTTTTTTTTATTAATTTATTTCTATAAATATTTATTTACTGATAAAAGTAATGGAACTGGAAAAATATACGCAAACTGATTCTACCTTAAAGTATCCTTAAAGTCCTCATTCTTTCTTTTACATATCACATATATTTGTCCCCAAATACTTGAACAAAACCAGAACATTAAATGTGAGATCGAAAAATGGAAATTGTATTAGGATTAAAATAGTTCATATCTTTTCAAATAAATTGGAAGAAAACAGCGAAATAATTATTACTAATATTTTGTCGGTATATTATTAGTATAATGAGTTTCAGATTATTGAACTTTGTTTACATATATATATATATATATATAAGATTTTCATACATAAATTTTAGATAATTATTCTTTATTAACTGAATGTGTTATTGTGTTAAATTCCTAAATAATATTAGAAATATTATAATTTCTATTATTATAAACTGTATAATCCATAATCTCTTTGAACGGTTCAGCGTATTTATACCGTTTCAACTTAGAAGATGTCTTTCGTGTAAATAGTTATATTATTGTTTCTATTGTTTTTCATGGTATATATATTTAGCGAGCATATCGAAACATATTAGTCGAAATATATTACAATTTATCGAAAGATATTATTTCTCAGTAAACACAAAATATCATCGATGTTATAATGTCAGCTCCATCACATAGTATATTACGTAACTGTTACTTTGTTATATAACAAAGTAACAGTTACATAATATAAAATATAATTAAGTTGACATTGTAATATGGATGATACTTTGTGTTGACTGGGTTATATATGAAGTAGTTAAGATATACATTTATAATAATGATAATAAGCCTCTGTGGTGTTTCTTGGTAAATAATATCGTTGCTGCATTCTGTTCATTTTAATTTGTTAATTCACAGTCATACTATATTAAATACCGAATGAAATATTTACCCCTTATCCACAACCTTGCTTTAATCTTTAAGCCATAATAAATTGATCAACCACAGTCGATTATTTTAAAAATAATCAATTGTGGTTGATCAATTTCTTACGGCTTAAGAATTAAAGCAAGGTTGTGGACAAGAGGTTATTCTTTTCGTTTTATATTTTCGTTTTATTTTTGTACGTAGCTAATTTTACTTTGTCTTAAAAAAAAACTTTATTGTTAATTGATACAGATACTTAATGCAAAAATGAGTATAATACGCTTGGACCTATTATTAAGTAGCGTCTTCATATTAACCGTTGTGACGGCGGCGTTTGATATTAGTACTCGTCGAGATCACGGAGACTGTACGTCCGCTTCGTCTACAGATCGTTTAGATGTTAATGTAACGGAGCCAAAAGCTTATAAAGTCAAACTTATTCTGAGACCCAATTACAATGAATTCTTTGGTGTATGCAATATATTCGTTCAAGTTCATCAGAAGACAAAAACGATAAGTTTACACGCTTATAAAATACGAACACAATTGCATGAGATAAAATTGACACCGATAAACACAGAGGTAGTTATCAAACCCGTAAGATTTCGTTATTGCAATGTATCGCAAATATTGGAGCTGCGTTTCAAGAATAACATTGCTCCAGCAGATTATTATCTAGAATTATCTTTAATTGTGCGAATGAGAGGCGAATTCACAGGCCTTGACCGGTATCATTATAACGTATCGAAAAAATCTCGAAGGTAAGGACATATTAAAATATTATGCGTCATGATATATTGTTAAGATAAATTTGCCGTTTCTGGTAGCATGTTTTTGTTGCTACAATATAAAAACCTAAACATCACAAGCCTTAATGCACAAGCCTCACCAATGTCTATCATTTAATGCATTTGAAAAGATAAGATTCTTACAAAATATCATTAATAAGTTGCGTTTACGAATTACCATAAATTATAGTCATACTACAGCTACATGATGACTGAAAATTTATATTTAAATATATGAATTTGAAATTTAATAGGTGGTTGGTGACAAACCTATTTCAACCAAACGCGGCGCGAAGAATATTTCCATGCTGGGATCAACCAGAAATAAAAACGTCTTTCAACATGTCGATTGTGCATTCTACAGCATACAAAGTTTTATCGAATCTGCCAACAGTGGCAGTATTGGATGACATTAGTAATTTGAAACGTACATATTTTGCCGTTAGTCCGTTGATGTCTCTTTCTGAAGTGGTAATTGTCATGTTCGATGATACGCTTAGCCAAACTGAAACACCTGAGATAAATATACAAAAAAGAAAAATCATATGGGCCCGTCTAGTAAAGCAAAATAAACTGAATTTCTTCCACGAAATAAACGATATAGTGAAGTTCTCCTTATCTAAAAATGCGTTAGGCCAAATTATGATTCCGGAAACGAACGATATTCTGATTCCTGGTAGTCCAATGAAGGCCACAGGATCTGCACGATTCACTATTTACAGGTATACGACACTCGTAGTTAAAATGTCATGTCATTTAATTGATTAGATATACAAAGAACTTGAGTGTTTATATTATAATAAGATATATACGCTTATATGATATATATATATATATATATATATATATATATATATATATATATATATATGTATATATTTATAGTAGAAAATTAAATGTATACATTTTAAATGACAAATTTGATTGTAACGTATAAACTAGTACGTACCTAAAATTTTTATTACTCTATTTAATTTAACCATATATTAAGTAATTATAAATATTACATAAACATTGAATTTTGAGAGTTTCAATGTATACGGAATAGATTCAACTGAATCATGCAGTCGGACTATATAACCTCAGGGTTAATACAAATTTTTGAAACTTTACAGAGAAGAAGACGTCACTTACGACTCAAAATTACATTTTCCTGGTCGTAAACTAGATATCTTGAAATTACTTGCACGTCAAGAAATACTTCAATGGTTTGATCAAGCTATCGTCTCCTCGTCATTGTCTTACATGTTACGCGAGTCATTCGCGATTTACTTTAGCCATTGTTATACAATTCTGGTAATTATTTTACAATTAAAGTAATGTGAAACCTTTTTAACGTTATAAATAAACTAGTTTCTGCAGTTACAATGATTTGATAGAGTGGGAATTATTGTTTCTCGAACAATTTTTAATAACCGGTGATATGAGCATATTATAACTACGCATTTCAACATAAATATTGATATTAATAATTGTAATTCAACGTAATTATTGATTAATAATTTAATTGTAATTATGATTGTTTTCAGCCTTACTACTCTTCACACTTAGAGGATCTTTTTACAGTCCAGGTTCTACAGCCCACTTTCTATTATGATATTACTCTGCGAATGAAGCCCATTATACACAAGGCCAATGAAACTGATGCAATTGATAAATTTATTTATTCTCGTTTCAATGGTTATAAAGGTGAGTAAATGCATTTAAATTATCATACGTATGAGCTTGTTCAACTACTTCAAATTCTTCCATTTCATTAATATCAAATTGTATTAGTTTTTAAAATGTATTTCAATATTGAGATATATTTATTATTAAATTATATTACTCTATATTATTTTATCATCCGTTATCGTAGGATCTATTATATTGCGCATGTTTGCAAATATTCTCACCCCTGAAGTTTTTCATCAACAAATTTTGAGTTATGCAAAAAAATTGTAAGTAAGGCTTTGTTAAACTATATTTATTTATCCTACTTATTTTTATAAGCTTTGACGAATTGATTGTGCATTTATCCGTGATACCGTCACAAATTATGTTGACATTTTCACAGTAAAATGGTGTACATTTAACAATTAACTTTTATCTAAGAAATTATAACGTGGTTGATCGCGTCTTCTAGTGTGCCACATTTTTCTCAGAACTATTATAAAAATTGCTTACATTAAACCGACTTAAGGTTATGCAGATAAATTAGAAGTTATAGTTCCTTATTCAACTTATAACATAATTTACGTATTGTTGATAATACTAAATTTTAACAATTCAGGGAGCATCATTCGGACAAGCATAATGAATTTTGGGACGTTGTGCAAGAGCTTAACGATGTGGACAAGAATCACATTCACAATATATCAGACATAATGAATAGTTGGTTACGGCAAGAAAAATTTCCTGAATTGTACGTTTGTTATAAACGTGAAAAAATATCTATTAAAGTAGTTTGTGACAATGGCACCAAATGGAATATATCTGTAAGCATTTTCATAGCGAAAAATCTCGGTGACAGCTATACGTTAAATGTTTGGCTTCCATGCAATAATTCTGTAGCTACTACAATCACACATCCTGATATTAATTTCGTTATAGTCAACTTCGACCAATTTGGTAAGTATTGATTGAGAAAATCGTTATGATTGGTTACTTACATAAAATGGTTGCACTTATAATATATTATGATATATGTACAATTATATTCATTTTAACTGGAGCTTTACATTTAAAAAGTATTAAATCGTGATATATGATTATAGTAATATTTCCGAAACATTAAAAGCTCTTGCAGTTGCTTGTATATAATATATCGTTCAGTTTAACTTTATCATTTATTTATGTAGTAAATATTCTCATGCAATGCAGTATGTATATGCAATATCACATCATGGTAGGAGCAAAACATACTGGAACGATTAATTTTCGTCTTAACAAAAAAAAAATAATTTTTATACTAAATATATATGAATTCTTTTCCGTTTTCAAAATACGAGTTAAATATATTATACTCTCCTATTATATGTATAGGACAATATAATATCATCGATATATCTTATGATATCATCCGAGGATGTATGATATATTTTTATGGGAAATTTCAAAATGTCTTGATTTCATGTTAATGCTGTTATGCTGTTCTAAATAATTAAAAGTATTAAAAGTTAAAAGCACGTAAAAAATATAAGGGAAATTAATGTTTCAAGCATTTTTGCATATAAGAATAAATATTCTGAGAAAAAAATTTAGTGTAGGTAATATTTTTTGGCAGGATACTACCGGGTCAATTACGATGATGTAGGATGGACGAAAATTACGAATTATCTGCAGATTGATAATTATGAAGATATATCTATACATAATCGTGCTCAATTAATTGATAACGCATATTATTATGTCATGGATGGCAAACTTTCGTCTTCCACATTTTTTTATGTACTTAGTTACTTAGATCGAGAAACGCATTATGTACCTTGGTATGCGATGTTTAACATTTTGTCGTACCTGTCTAATTATTTTGAGCTTCCAAGAAGTACAAATGCCAAGGTAAGCACAACTTTTGTCACTAAGGCTAAGAAACAAATATTCTCGATTTACGATTTTACAAAAAGGCGAATAACTGTTGCAAACATGTGAATATCCGAAATATACCATTATCAATAAATATAGAAAAGATCCAACAAACGTCTATGCACTTGCACACATATATATTGTTTTCGTAAATGATAATATATAAAATTGCATGATTAATATTATAGCTGTCTATAGGGACTAGTTTGGGTAACCTTCTTGAAAATATAACATATGAAGAACGTGCTGAAGACGATGAAATGACGAAATCGTTAAGATTGCTGGCAGCGAGATGGGCTTGTAAATTTGATTTTCAGAAATGTAAAGAAGCCGCTGCTACAATGTTGTTCCGGGAATTACATCCTCCAATAATAAAGTGATTCTTTTTACAATTACTATTTTTTTACATTCCTCGAGCTAAACTGGATCAGCTTGTTAGCTATAGGAAATTATAAAAATTATGTTTTCGTCACATATTTTTCATTTTTAATTTCATATTTTTAGAAATTTACCTTTGTGGAAGGACTGGCTGTATTGTATGGGAATGAAAGGAATAGAAAGTACAACTTGGTTTACACTATTTTCTGATTTCTTAATAACAAAAAATACAGATGTATTTAAATATTTGGCTTGTACTGATGATGAAAGGCTTCTTACTTATTATATGAATGCTCTTATCAGTGATGAACGCATAAATAATTTAATCCAACCCGAAGAATTTGCAAAACATTATCGCTCTATCCTAAAGAGGCATTTGGGAAAAACTGCTGTATTTAAACATGTATTAGGGAATTTCGCCTTTATAGCAGAAAGGTTATTTGTTTTTGTAATTATAAAGTTGTAGTAAATTTAGTTTATTATAGTTAGTTATATATTATAAATATTTACAGGATTTACGGGATAGGCAGTTTGACGAGCCTATGGGGTGACGTCATGTTGAGCCTTTCTCAAGAACAGCTTAACGAAGTAAATTTTACAATTTTCTTATATTTAGTTTTAAGTTTTTGTCAAGTAGTATCATTGGCGTTTACATATATATAAGTATTAATTTATTACTTGATAATTATGCCTCACTAATTCACTACTAATTATGACTGATATATACCTAAATTATTTGCTTCAGGTACTGAAATTTTCTCGAGAAGTTGATACGAAGTTTGCAATACAGCAAGATGTATTTAATAAATTTTTAGATGCTCGACTTCTTTACATACAGAAGTTAATTCATAAATTTAATCATCTGTAAAATAAATATAGTCAATCTGTTACAGTGAAGTTATTCAAAGTGGCCAAAAAATCAATACAACAAATATGGCGATTTAAATAATTCTTCATAAATAATTTTTTATTTTATTTTTAAAACTATAATCATTAGACTAACATGTTTGTTCGTATATTTTTATATGTGTATATAAGTTTATATATATATACATATATTATATACATACTCACGTATGTATATATATACAAATATACGAATATAAACATATACTGACACATTTATAGAATTCGTATATTGTACGGAATATATATATATATATATACATATATATATATATATAATATTTTCCTGTAAGTTGTACACGTGTAACATTTTACAACAGGAAATATACGTATAATTTGTAAACGTTCTTCTTTGATATGTTATTGCTTGTACGTTTATAATTTATTGTAATTAAGTATTATTTAATAAAATATAGTATTGTATTGTATATTTAAAAACGTGTTGTGATTGAAAAGCTTATGTCTATATATCTAATACATAATGTAATTGCTAATTTGATTTCGCCTATTAAATAGACGATATTTTTAACTTACATATTGAGTAATATAATAAAATCATGTAAGTAAGTGTGTGATATAGTAAGATGATATAAATATTTGATGATATAAATGAAATATGAAGTTAACATCTTATCACGCGATATGAGCAATGTCATATACATTACATTCAGCTGCGAATACGGGATATTAGCCGACTCTTTAAATTATTAGAATAATTTTTTCATTTAATAAATAGAAAATATGGCCATTATACGCAGGGTGTCTGACAATAATATATAAATCTTTTGTATATTTGTAACTTAGATGAAGAGGAACAAAAAATTTCTGTACTATTTTACGAACAATCATAAAATTTTTAGTTAAAGAAGATTGACGAATGATCGTGTGTGATATTCTGAGTGGAGATTTAATAAATTATATCGTATCTAAAATATAAAAAAATATTTTGTAATCAATGCGCTTAAATCTCCATATATCTATAATACATAATTTAATTGCTAATTTAATTTGGTCTGCTGAATAGACGGTATCCTTAGCGTACATTGAGTAGTATGTGAAGTAAAATGTTATATATATGCTCTAAACGGAATAAAGTTCACTTTGTTATCGTAGATTAACAGGCAATATATATGGTACATATATATGTTACATTTAACTACACATACAAGCCTTGCGAACTGTTATAACAATTTTTTAGTTTTTATATATTATATTATATCTGTTTTGATATATATTTATTCGTCATATTTATTCACATTGTAACTTGTTTCTTTTCATAGTGCTATATATTATATAACTGATATCACTGTGCACATATGTATACCACAAAAAGAAGAAAATAGAAGTCCTGTATATAATTGGCGAATATAATATTTCTGTCAATTTAAAATTAAATTGATTTCTACCGTCCTGACCATAATGAATTCATCCACAAAGAGTTTAAATTATTAAACGTAATGAAAAAATATGAGATTCCCTTTTGGTCTTTTTTATATTTATAAATGTGAAGAAATATTTTACAAAATTGATTTGCAATTTTCGCATGACTCATTATATATATTTTGTTCTTCTCTAATATGAGAAATTTGAATAAACTAGCAACCATTATTCTCGAAGTTTTTCGCTTGTGATTCGATTAAGATTTTATGTTATGTGACCTCTTACTTGAATGTTAAATGACACTAAGCGCTTATATAAGGATGCTAGGTGTCAACGTTATCATCAGTATTCTGTGACTCGTCGATAAGGTAAAGTATAGTTGAAGTGTATTTATGGTTTCGCTTAAATTATACTATCGAGATTTAGAACCGCGTGGCGAATAGGACTGCTAAGTGTTAGAATTGTGATAAATGTTTACTCCTATAAATTTTTTTTTAATTAATTTATTTCCATAAATATTTATTTACTGCTAAAAATAATGGAACTGAAAAGATATACGCAAAGTAATTCTACCTTAGAGTATCTCCGTTTTATCTTTTATATAACACATACATTTTTACTTGAACAAACTCAGAACATTAAGTATGAGTATCGGAAAAAAGAAAATTGTATTAGGATTAATATAACTCATGTCTTTTCAAATAAACTGGAGGAAAACAGTGAAGTAATTATTACTAATATTTTTTGGCTATATTATTAATATAAAGAGTTCAGATTACATTTCTTAACATAACTTCATTTACATATATATAAGATTTTCATATGAATTTTAGAAAATTATTCTTCATCAACCGAGTGTGTTATCGTTTGTAAATTCCCAAATAATATTAGAAATATTACAATTTCTGTTATTATAAGCTGTATAGTTTATAATCTCTTCAAACGGCTCGGCATATTTACACCGTTAACTTAGAAGGTGTCTTTCGTATAAATTGTTATTATTATTTCTATTGCTCTTCATAGTAACATATATTTACCAAGCAAATCGAAGCATAAAGGTATTACTTATATATAAAGTAGTTAAGATATACATTTATAATATTGATAATAAGTCTCTGTGGTGTTTCTTGGTAAATAATATCGTTGCTGCATTCAGTCTGTTTTTTTTTAGTTTGTTAATTCACAGTCATACTATATTAAATACCAGATAAAACATTTATTCTTTTTGTTTTACAACTTATTATTATACGTAGCTAATTTTACTTTGCTCTAAAAAGAACTTTATTGTTACTTGATACAGATACTTGATGCAAAAATGGGTATGACGCGCTTGTACCTACTATCAAGCGTCTTCATATTAACCGTCGTGACGGCGACGTTTCAAATTCGTACTCATCGAGATTACGGAAACTGTACATCCGCCTCGCCTACAGATTGTTTAGCCGTTAATGTAACGGAGCCAAAAGCTTATGAACTCCAACTTGTCGTAAGACCTAATTTCAATGAATTCTTCGGTATATGCAATATATTGGTTCAAGTTCATCAGCAGACAAAAACGATAAGTCTACACGCTTATAAAATACGAACACAATTAGATGAGATTAAATTGACACCGATAAACACAGAAGTAATTATCAAACCCGTGAGATTTCGTTATTGCAATGTATCGCAAATATTGGAGCTGCATTTCAAGAAGAACATTGCTCCTGCACATTATTATCTAAAATTCTCTTTAATTGTGCGAATGAGCGGTGATTTAACAGGTCTTGATCGGTATCATTATAGAGTATCGAGAAAATCTCGAAGGTAAGAACATATTAAAATATTATGCGTCATGATATATTATTAAGATAAATTTGCCGTTTCTGGTAGCATGTTTTTGTTGCTACAATATAAAAACTTAAACATCACAAGCCTTAATGCACAAGCCTCATCAATGTCTATCGTTTAATGCACTAGAAAAGATAAGATTCTTACAAAATATCATTAATAAGTCGCGTTTACGAATTACCATAAATTATAGTCATACTACAGCTACATGATGACTAAAAATTTATATTTAAATATATGAATTTGAAACGTAATAGGTGGTTGGTGACAAACCTATTTCAACCAAACGCGGCGCGAAGAATATTTCCATGCTGGGATCAACCAGAAATAAAAGCGTCTTTCAACATTTCGATTGTGCATCCTACAGCATACAGAGTTTTATCGAATATGCCAACAGTGGCAGAATTGGATGATATTAATGATTTGAAACATACATATTTTGCCGTTAGACCGGTGATGTCCCTTTCTGAAGTGGTAATTGTCATGTTCGATGATACACTCAGCCAAATTAAACCTAAGATAAATATAGAAAAAAGAAAAATCATATGGGCTCGTCTAATAAAGCAAAATAAACTCCGTTTCTTCCATGAAATAACCAATATAGTGAAGTTCTCCTTATCTAAAAGTGCGTTAGGCCAAATTATGATTCCGGAAACGTACGATATTCTGATTCCTGCTAGTCCAATAAAGGCCACAGGATTTGCACAATTCACTATTTACAGGTATACGACACTCCTAGTTAAAATGTCATGTCATTTAATTGATTAGATATACAAAGAATTCGAGTGTTTATATTATAATAAGATATATACGCTTATGTGATATATATATATATATATATATATATATATATATATATATATATATATATATATGGTAGAAAATTAAATGTATACATTTTAATTGATAAATTTGATTGTAACGTATAAACTAGTACGTACCTAAAATTTTTATTAACTCTAGTTAATTTAACCATATATTACGTAATTATAAATATTACATGAAAACATTGAATTTTGAGAGTTTCAATGTGTACGGAATAGATTCAAATGAATCGTGCAGTCGGACTATATAATCTCAAGGTTAATACAAATATTTGAAATTTTACAGAGAAGAAGACGTCACTTACGACTCAAAATTACATTTTCCTGGTCGTAAACTAGATATCTTGAAATTACTTGCACGTCAAGAAATACTTCAATGGTTTGATCAAGCTGTCGTCTCCTCGTCATTGTCTTACATGTTACGCGAGTCTTTTGCGATGTACTTTAGTCATTATTATACAGTTCTGGTAATTATTTTACAATTAAAGTCATTTGGAACCTTTTTAACGTTATAAATAAACTAGTTTCTGCAGTTATAATAATTTGACAGAGTGGGAATTATTGTTTCTCGAACAATTTTTAATAACCGGTGATATGAGCATATTATAACTACGCAATTTCAACGTAATTATTGATATAATAATAATTTAATTGTAATTGTGATTGTTTTTAGCCTCACTACTCTTCACACTTAGGGGATCTTTTTACAGTCCAGATTCTACAGCCCACTTTTTACTATGATATATCTCTGCGGATGAAGCCCATTATACACAAGGCCAACGAAACTGATGCAATTGATAAATTTATTTATTCTCGTTTCAATGGTTATAAAGGTGAGTAAATGCATTTAAATTATCATACGTATGAGCTTGTTAAACTACTTCAAATTCTTCCATTTCATTAATATCAAATTATATTAATTCTTAAAATGTATTTCAATATTGAGATATATTTATTATTAAATTATATTATTCTATATTATGTTGTCATCCATTATCGTAGGATCTATTATATTGCGCATGTTTGCAAATATTCTCACTCCTGAAGTTTTTCATCAACAAATCTTAAGTTATGCAAGAAAATTGTAAGTAAGGCTTTGTTAAACTATATTTATTTATCCTACTTTTTTTTATAAGCTTTGACGAATTGATTGTGCATTTATCCGTGATACCGTCACAAATTATGTTGACATTTTCACAGTAAAATGGTGTACATTTAACAATTAACTTTTATCTAAGAAATTATAACGTGGTTGATCGCGTCTTCTAGTGTGCCACATTTTTCTCAGAACTGTTATAAAAATTGCTTACATTAAACCGACTTAAGGTTATGCAGATAAATTAGAAGTTATATTTCCTTATTCAACTTATAACATAATTTACGTATTGTTGATAATACTAAATTTTAACAATTCAGGGAGCATCATTCGGACAAGCATAATGAATTTTGGGACGTTGTGCAAGAGCTTAACGATGTGGACAAGAATCACATTCACAATATATCAGACATAATGAATAGTTGGTTACGGCAAGAAAAATTTCCTGAATTGTACGTTAGTTATGAACGTGAAAAAATATCTATTAAAATAGTTTGTGACAATGGCACCAAATGGAATATATCTGTAAACATTTTCATAGCGAAAAATCTCGGTGACAGCTATACGTTAAATGTTTGGCTTCCATGCAATAATTCTGTAGCTACTACAATCACACATCCTGATATTAATTTCGTTATAGTCAACTTCGACCAATTTGGTAAGTATTGATTGAGAAAATCGTTATGATTGGTTACTTACATAAAATGGTTGCACTTATAATATATTATGATATATGTACAATTATATTCATTTTAACTGGAGCTTTACATTTAAAAAGTATTAAATCGTGATATGTGAATATAGTGATATTTCCGAAACATTAAAAGCTCTTGCAGTTGCTTTGATATAATATATCGTTTAGTATAACTTTATCATTTATTTATGTAGTAAATATTTTCATGCAGTGCATATGTATATGCAATATCACATCATGGTAGGCACAAAACATACTGGAACGATTAATTTTCGTCTTAACAAAAAAAATAATTTTTATACTAAATATATATGAATTCTTTTCCGTTTTCAAAATACGAGTTAAATATATTATACTCTCCTATTATATGTATAGGACAATATAATATCATCGATATATCTTATGATATCATCCGAGGATGTATGATATATTTTTATGGGAAATTTCAAAATGTCTTGATTTCATGTTAATGCTGTTATGCTGTTCTAAATAATTAAAAGTACTAAAAGTTAAAAGTACGTTAAAAATATAAGGGAAATTAATGTTTCAAACATTTTTGCATATAAGAACAAATATTCTGAGAAAAAAATTTAGTAATTTAGGTAATATTTTCTGGCAGGATACTACCGAGTCAATTACAATGATATAGGATGGACGAAAATTGCGAATTATCTGCAGTATGAGAATTATGAAGATATATCTATACATAATCGTGCTCAATTAATTGATAACGCATATTATTATGTCCTGGATGGCAAACTTTCGTCTTCCACATTTTTTTATGTACTTAGTTACTTAGATCGAGAAACGCATTATGTACCTTGGTATGCGATGTTTAACATTTTGTCGTACCTGTCTAATTATTTTGAGCTTCCAAGAAGTACAAATGCCAAGGTAAGCACAACTTTTGTCACTAAGGCTAAGAAACAAATATTCTCGATTTACGATTTTACAAAAAGGCGAATAACTGTTGCAAACATGTGAATATCCGAAATATACCATTATCAATAAATATAGAAAAGATCCAACAAACGTCTGTGCACTTGCACACATATATATTGTTTTCGTAAATGATAATATACGAAATTGCATGATTAATATTATAGCTGCCTATATTGGCTATGTTGGATAGCCTTCTTAAAAATATAACATATGAAGAACGTGCTGAAGACGATGAAATGACGAAATCGTTAAGATTGCTGGCAGCGAGATGGGCTTGTAAATTTGATCTTAAGAAATGTAAAGAAGCCGCTGCTACAATGTTGCTCCGGGAATTACATCCTCCAAAAATAAAGTGATTTTTTTTACAATTACTAATTTTTTACATTCCTCGAGCTAAACTGAATCAGCTTGTTAGCTATAGGAAAATATGAAAATTAAGTTTTCGTCACATACTTTTAATTTTTAATTTCATATTTTTAGAAATTTACCTTTGTGGAAGGATTGGGTATATTGTATGGGAATGAAAGGAATAGAAAGTATAACTTGGTTTACACTATTTTCTGATTTCTTAATAACAAAAAAGGCGGATGTATTGAAATATTTGGCTTGTACTGATGATGAGAGGCTCATTGTTTATTATATGAATGCTCTTATCAGGGATGAACGCATAAATAATTTAATCCAACCTGAAGAACTTACAGAACATTATCGCTCTATTCTAAGGAGGCATTTGGGAAAAACTGCTGTATTTAAACATGTATTAGGGAATTTCGCCATTATAGCAGAATGGTTATTTGTTTTTGTAATTATAAAGTTGTAGTAAATTTAGTTTATTATAGTTAGTTATATATTATAAATATTTACAGGATTTACGGAATAGACAGTTTGACGAGTCTATGGGGTGACGTCATATTGAACCTTTCTCGGAAACAGCTTTATCAGGTAAATTTTACAATTTTCTTACATTTAGTTATTTAGTTTTAAGTTTTCATCCATCACTTGCGTTTACATATATATATATAAGTAATAATTTAATACTTAGTAATTATACTTCACTAATTCACTACTAATTATGACTAATATATATCTAAATTATTTGTTCAGATGCTGAAATTTTCTCAAAAAGTTGATACGAAATTTGCAGTACAGCAAGATGTATTTAATAAATTTTTAAATGCTCGACTTTTTTACATGCAAAATTTAATTGATAAATTTAATCATCTGTAAAATAAATATTATTAATCTGTTACACAGTAAAATTATTCGAAGAAACGGCCACATCAACAACATATCTTGCAATTTATAAATAATTACTTATAAATAATATTTTACTTTGTTTTTAAAACTATGACCGTTAGACTAACATGTTTGTTGATATATTCTTATATCTATACATAAGTTTATATATATACACATATTATATACATCCTCACGTATGTATATATATACATATATACACATGTACTAAACATGTATAGAATTCATATATAAGTAATATATATATGTATATATAATATTTTCCTGTTATTTATAAATTATACGTTATATTGTGAAACAGGAAATATATATATATATATATTTATAAACGTTCTTCTTTGATATGTTATTGCTTGTTTATAATTTATTGTAATGAGCTATTATTTAATAAAGTATAGTATTGTATTGTAATTAAAAAATTTCTTGTGTTGAAGCGTTTATGTCTGTATACCCAATACACAATTTAATTCTTAATTTAATTACACCTATTAAATAGACGATATTTTCGACTCACATATTGAGTAATACAGTAAAATCATGTAAGTAAATTTGTGTTACAGTAAGATGATATAAATATTTGAAATAAATGAAATAAAAATCAACTTCTTATCATGCGATATGAACAATATCATGTACATTACATTCCGAATGCGGGATATTAGTCAACTCTTTAAATTATTAGAATAATTTTTTTCAATTAATGAGTGGAAAACATGATTACTATATAGGGTGTCTGACAATAATATATAAATCTTTCGTATACGTGTAGCTAAAGTGAAACGGAATAAAAAAAATCTCTCTCGTGTTTTATGAACAATCACATAAAATTTTGAGTTAAAGAAGATTGGCGAATGATTGTGTGTGATATTTTGAGTGGGATGCTGTAAAGAGGATGAGCGGACTACGTTAATTATTGCTTATCTCGCGCCACTTCCCCCTCTCCTGCTAACTTATCTGCACTCAACGCTCGAATAGAGTAACATTGCATTAGGTAAGTAAAATGGTAGAAAAATTTTTTGTTTAGTTTAATCTCTCCAATCTACCTACACACGTGCTTTCGACAATCTCATGTCAGACATCTTGTTTACATGTTTTATTTATCGTGCGATATTTATATGTGTTACATTTATATGTGTACATTAAGAAGGAAATAAAATATTTTGTATCTTAAACTGCTATATTGATACTTTTTACGCTACTCATGAAGATGTTTAAATACCTTGGAAAATATCTTCTTTATTGCTTTAATACGTGTTACATGTATGAACAGAGGACTAAACGCTCCGTCGTTCACATATATAGCTCAAGTAGGGGGTATAATGTTATGTGCCCCTCTCTCCGCACTCTCCTCACGTTTAAGTATTAAGCTAGTCACCCTATACTTCGAGTTTATAAGCACGTCCTATGCCGTAATTGTTATCAGTTCGCAGTAGTTCGTCGAGAATATAAGATATAACCTTCACGAATATATGTTAGTGTTGAGAATAGGTGTTACTACTGTGATGAACAAATGACGATTTATCGTATGATTGTTTAAGTACTTAGAAAATAAAACCACAACATATTCACAGTTGGATTTTACATAAAAATATTTTATCATTTCTTGCAGGCATATGTGATATCTCGATTTAAGCTCAGCAACAATCAAAACCATGTGAGACGACAGACTTACAAATTAAAAACAATATTAGACTAAGCGCACGACTGCAAGTATACCGGAGGAAAGCAGCATTGAAGTTGTCATTAATACTCTGTAGGAACGTCATTCTCGTAACAGATAGCGATATAGGTAGCGATATATTATTCCACGCTAGCTGAATGCCTTATTCTTTCTAACAGACATATCTGTAAGTGATATTTGAGATATTACAGTTCCTGTAAATTTAATATGTGAATTTGATACTTTTTATGTGGATCGGATAGTTCCTCTCGTTTTATCTATCTTTTAAGCTGTCTTTCGGCATAAGTAGTCTTTAATATTGTTTTGATAATTTCTACAAAGATATAAATATACAATTATATACACTTCGTCGTATATCATTTCCTCGTGAGACATTTACTCGTAGACACTTCTTCGTCGGACATTTCATTCCCTTAACTACAAGATGTTTCACCGTTTACGACTATTAATCGTTTTCCATTTTATTGTCTACAATATTACATATACATATTTACGTAACAACAACTTGCCAAATTTCATTGTTTTTTTTGTGTGTGGTATATTAAATATTTTCCGCTTTATTAATTTTATAAATTTACTATGTACTAAAATTAAAAATAGTTCAAGAAACAGCAAAGATCCAAGCTGAGTTGAAATTTAGTATCACTTATCGATCTTTTGTCTTACTAAAGATCGATAATTGATACTAAATTTCTTCGATCTTTTGTCTTACTAAAGATGTCTTACTAAAGATCGAAAGATTTATCTGCGTAGAAAAAAAAATATACTAAAATAATTATAGATATAATTGCATAATGTAGATAAAGAGAGAGAGACCGATTTAAATTAAAAAGCGTTAAAATATACACAAGATAGTAATAAGCAATGTCATGAACGGAAAAATGTAAACAATGGAATATAGACAGAGAAATTTAGTAGACGACGGAATATTACGACGAAGAAGTGTATCAGAATACGATATAACTAAAACACTACGAACAAGTGTCCAACGACGAAATGGCAAACAATAAAGTGGTTGTATTTTGCTTCAATTCTTTTTCATGAACTTACACGTTTTTTAAACGAAATAAAATGTAAAGAGTATAATTAGTTATATATGAAATATTTAAAATGTACGTATTGTATTAACGATATACATACATAGAGCGGTTCTTGCTAATGAATATTGTTTCTGCATTCGTACTATTTGTCTTGTTGGCTCAATTTTATTTCTTCAAATACGAGAAATGTAATTTAACTATAATGGCCTTGCAGTGCGATTCTGAGCTTATTTTTGTTTTAATGATATTATTTTCTATTCTAATTATTCTATATTATTCTATTCTATGTTGTATTATTCTAATCATATTATTTTATTTTAAATCTAGAACCAACTTATTCGCGCAGATATTTGACGCAAAAATGGGCATGGTATGCTTAAAATTGCTGTCAAATTTCTTCTTAATATTCAGCGTCGTGATGGCAACATTAACTACTAATGAGGATCACGGAGATTGTGCGTCCGCTTCAACTGCAGATCGTTTAACGGTTGATGTAGTGGAGCCAGAGTTATACAATATTCATCTCGTCGTAAAACCGTATTACAATTTCTTCTTCGGTACAAGCGAGATCTTGATACACGTATATCATCCGACAAGGTCTATACGTTTACACGCTTACAATATAAAGACTGAACTATATTCAATATATCTCCAGAAAGTAAACACACCGGATAAGGTGAAACTATTGAATTATCGTTATTGTAAAATATCGCAGATATTGGATTTGTATCTTCCAGTAGTTATTTCTCCTGCACATTATACCCTCAAATTTAATTTCCACGCTCTTTATGGAATGAAAGAATACAAAGGTCTCGGTCCGTATCTATATAAAAAACGGAGGAAAAACCGAAGGTGAGTAAACATTAAAATGTTTGTTTACATTAAAGTGGTGTTTATACGCTATTTTATGTATGCTGCGGTCAATTACTACAATTTCCGGTATTATCGTCGCGATATTAGGCAACAAATTTATTTTAAATATATATAGTTTATGACAATGAAAAATGATATGTTATTATCAAATATCATTTTTAAGCCGTATCTAAAAATGTACTCTATCTGGGAAAAATGATTATATATGAATTATATTTTCATAATCTTTCATGATCTTACATAATAATAATTATGATATATCCGTAACATGGAAAGAAATATTGTACAATTAAAGTAAATGTTAATGTATGTGGTATTCCGTGATACTAATCGTTTAATCGAATGAAACTAATTTCTTTTTTCCATTTAATTCATATAATTACTTATGAATGTGTGACTATATGGAGACAAAATTCACGTATGGCATATATATATATATATATATATATATATATATATATATATATATATATAT
>NW_022639646.1:146407-149550 GCF_010583005.1 Odontomachus brunneus
ATATATATATATATATATATATATATATATATATATATATATATATATATAATTATGCATAATTTATATATAATTAAAATCAATTTTATAAAATCATTCATATTCTTATTTCTTATTTTAATTATGTGTAGTTTATATATAAACATATAATTTTATATAAATATTACATATAATTTTTTTTTCGCGTATTGGCACATTATTGTCACATAATCGAGAAATATTTATAGACATTTGTGTTTGAAATATGACAGGTGGTTGATCACAAATCTGTTCGAACCGATCGCGGCCCGAAGAGTATTTCCATGCTGGGATGAACCCGGCATAAAAGCAGTTTTCAATATTACAATTTTGCATTCTAAGGAGTACACAGTTTTGTCGAATATGCAAGCAGTAACTACGAAGGACGAAACTGACGACTTGCAATATACATACTTTAACATTAGCCGGTTGATGGCTGCTTCTGAAGTGGCGATTATCATGTTTGATGATTTAATACGTAAACTTGAAACTCATAAGGTGGTTCATTCCGACCACGAACATACTATGTGGCTACGTCCAGCAAAGGCGGGAATATTAAAATTTGCCGAGTCAATGATTCAAGTACACAGGGTAGCCTTGCATAGATACTTCCAAGGGAACAGCATACTTCCTAAAACCAACTACGTCGTGATTCCGAATAGTTTTGCGCGGGCCAAAGGGTCTCTTGGACTTATTGTTTACAGGTACAGACAAATATGACTATAAAGTTATAGCATTCAAATTTTGATGCTTATAAAAATTTCTAATACAAAAATATGCATATATAGTTCAAAAATGTGCATATACTTACATATTAGATATAGCATTAGTGAATATTTCAATACGTTTATTATCATCAGTCATTTAGGAAACCGACTGTCGAACTCTATAATTTTTATGTAATAATGTAAAATAAGTTTAATTTGTTTATGTGGATATAGAATGAAACCTCATTGCCGTCATACATATGTGATGAGTTTTTTGTGAAGGATTGTTATGCCATACTATGTGTGATATAGAATACGATAAAAGATAAAATAATTTTAAACGTTTGCAATTGTACGTTTGATTTTTTCACATGACATTGTGTTTAAACATATGTAAATGTGCTTAATATATATGAAAACATAAAATTATAAGCTTCAATATAACTATGGCCGATGTTCATAGTTAGATTTTATATTTTATATTTAAGATCGTCCTCAGATTAATTCATCTTCAGATAATGTACGAATTCTTTCATTAGCTACATCTGAAGATAAATCAAGACAATATTAAATATAAGATTCTACTATGAATCCATATATTAGAATTGCAATAGAGTTAAATAAAATCCGCAAACGACACTGTTAATCGAAAATTTACAGAGAACAAGATATTACATACAACGTAAAGCATGATTTTGCTGGTCGCAAACTAAAAATCATAAAGTTATTTGCATATCAAGAGGCACGACAATGGTTCGATACACCTATTACGTCGTCGCCATGGTCTAACATGTGGATAAGAGGATCACTTGCGACGTATTTCAGTCATTTCTTCATATTGGAGGTAATTTTGCATCAACATTAGGCACAAATACAACTGTGCCGTTGTAGCATGTTGATATATGGATTTTTGAATTATGATCAACATTTTTCAGCAATAAAACAATTATGCATATTCATTCTTTGAATTTCAATATTGTCATTGATATTATATTTATTGAATTGTTATTTCTAGCCTTTCTATGGCTCACATTTAATGGACCTTTTCGTGGTCCATGTTCTACAACCCACTCTTTATAATGATAAGGCTCTACAGATGAAACCTGTTGTACGTGAAACCTATGACACTGATGATATTGAAGCAGTTCTTTACTCTTCGTTGTATAACTACAAAGGTGAATAAATACAGTGAAGCGATTTTGCATTTAAATATATTTAAACTGTTTCAAACTTTCAAACAGAGGTATTGTAAAAATAAATCATGCTGACCATAATATTTCCATAATATTTTAACGTTATTTTATTTCATGTTGGTTGGTGTGGATTATTGTAGGATCTGTCATGTTGCGCATGTTAGAATATATTCTTACCTCGAGGATTTTCCGCCAGTGCATCGAAAAATACGTGAGAGACTCGTGAGTATCACAACGTAAAGATACAATTATACATTCTGCCTCCTTTCATATATTTTAGTCGGAAGATAATGATGCCCTCATTCGTTACACGCGTATTGAAAAATTAGATTTTAATTCTTAAGATCAGTTGAAGTACCTCCAGGCATTCTTGTTCTTTGTTAAGTTACATCGTTCTTTGTTGTAAATTACATAGGTCGATCACGTTGACGGTTGCACCATATTTTTGTTAAATTTCCGCACAATTTCTGTTAATTTCCAGAAATTTATGTACAGATAAATATGTGTTGGTTAATATGCTTTATAATTTAATTTATTATACGTTTGATTTATTGTCATTATCATTATGTTTTAAAAATTTAGTATACGGCTCCCATATGAGAACATCGATTTCTGGTCTATTGTGCAAGGTGCCAATAGTGAATACAACAATAAAAAGAGACAGACTCATAATATATCAGAGATAATGAATAGCTGGTTACAGCAAAAATATTATCCCGAGCTGCTTGTTACTCATGGCGTTAGAGTGATAAATATCCTAACATTTTGTGAGAACAACACTAAGTGGCATATACCGATAAATATTTGCATACAGTCGCATCTTGAATTTTGTGATATATCAAATATTACTTGGGTAGAATGTCCCGGGAGTAAAATTATTTCTTGGCCTACTGCTGATGATTTCATCATAGTCAACTTTCTACAAGTTGGTGAGTATTGAAATAATAAAAATCATCGCGCTTCTGTGTCTATATGATGCGTTATCTGCAATAATATATTTTGAGATTTGAGCGAATATGTATGCATTTGTATTTTCTATTTAAAAATATCCATTACACGATATACAAGCATGAATATAGTGGTAAAAAGTTATTCTTATCTTTTATTACAAATGCAATTGTAGTTAATAATTGTTATGTACTGATAATATATATATATATATATATATATATATATATATATATATATATATATATATATATATATATATATATATATATATATA
>NW_022639646.1:149560-152816 GCF_010583005.1 Odontomachus brunneus
TATATATATATATATATATATATATATATATATATATATATATATATATATATATATATATATATATATGTATATATAGTAATTCGATAACTTATTTATATACATATTTATATACTATATACTTACTACTTAAACCACTACTTACTTACTAGATCGTGGTATAACACAAGTCTACTAAAGTGAGATATCATAGATATAAATAATTTTTATAAGTACCATAAATTTAAATTCGTTTTTGTTCAAAATAGGAAATACTTAACATGTATATTTAATACATATACTGTGAATATATACTGAACATTCAAAAGAGTCGGAAGTTAACATCTCAAGTACTGAGCAAACAAGATGTATTAATGACATCTTCAATATCTTGCTTGATATTCTTTAGCTTGATTTTCTTTAGCGTCTTTGATGTCATTAATATATTATTATGTTTACTAAGTATTGCTTGTTAAATATATAAACGGTCAAACGTGTCAAACGGTCTAATAAGAGTAATGTATAACAGGATACTATCGCGTTAATTACGGACGCAAGAATTGGCATAGAATTGTGAGTTACTTGCAGTATAATGATCATACAGCCATACCTAAACAAAATCGAGCTCAATTGATCGATGACGCGTATTATTTTGTGATGATGCAAAAACTCTCTCCTACTATATTTATGAGCCTTATTGAATATCTAAAGCGAGAGACGGATTATGTTCCATGGTATCCAATGTTCAACATCTTATCATACATGCATCGTTATTTGAAATTTAATCAAAGTCAATATTTCAAGGTAAGTAATAACTAATACAAGTTAAATCAGACAAGTTAAATATATATAATAAATAATATTAGTATACAAAGTTATAACAAATTAAAGAAGTTCTTGGAATGTATGTATACTATAAACAATTAATAATGAAGATAATTTTCTTTAGAAAATGAGTATATATTCGCACTCGTATATCGCACATGAATAATGCTGTACGGTTAATGTTATTGCGCGAATTGCAGGATATCATATTGTCAAGTTTGAGTGGTCTTCTTAGAGAAATAGGGTACGAGGAACGGTACGAAGATAATGAGATGACGAATTCGTTAAGATTGTTAGCAACAAGATGGGCTTGTAAACTCGGCCATGAACAGTGTCAAAAAGTTGCCACTACAAAATTGGAAGCAATACTAAACAATTCTACAGTGTAGGTGTGATCCCCTCTACAGTCTCACTCTCATAGCCTTTTTTTAAGTACTTTTTGTGCGAAGTTAACTGAATCACTCAATTAGTGGAACAGGAACTAAATTTTTATAACAAATTTTTGTTTTATGTATCCTTCAGAATTACGCCATGGTGGAAGGACTGGGTATATCTCATGGGTATAAAGAGACTGCATGTAGACACTTGGCATCGGATGCTGATGGAAAGTATTTTAGCATCAGATGCAACTACATTCAAGTACTTGGCTTATACTGATCATGATTCGCTCGTAATTTATTACATGAGTATGATTACGAAAAGTCATCGCATAAGTGAAGTGATGGAACATAAAGAGCTCACTCGACATTACCGCTCTATTCTAAAGAATCATTTATACAAGGATAACGTGTTTAATCACGTCTTACAGAATTTTGAGAATATAGCCGACAAGTAATATCTTTCGTTACAAGAATAATCACTGTTTGTAATAGTTGAAGTAAATTGTATCTTCTTACAATAAATTTCATGTCTTCTAAATTTACAGGATTTTTGGAAAAGACGACATAATAAACTTGTGGGGTGATGTTATATTAAATCTGGATTTTGAGCAAATCAAATCGGTAAATTTTATAATTGTGTCTTCTCTGCTTTATCATTTAATAGTAGCTCGTTTAATAATTCGGGTCTTATAATATTTATCATGTATATTAACATATTATCATGTATGTTTTTAATAATTATTATAATATGTTTTAAATCAAATGCAACGAATAATAGTTTCTTATCATACTCAATCATTATCAATATTTATCATATTAATCATACTAATGCTTCTATTAATACATACTATAATAGTAATACAATTACTAATTTGTTATCAATGATTGTTTACACGTGCAAATTATTTATTTCAGATAAGGATATTTTCAAGTAATGTTTCTAAGAATTTGTCACCAGGAGAAACAGTAATTGAATATCTGATAAAGGCACGATTGCATCAATTGCACAGTTTACTAGAGACATTTTTTCCATTTTAAATAAAGAAAATCAAACGGTTTTCTCGATCGAAGTGACTAGTAAATCTATGATGTACATCAATTATGATACATTTAATCATGTCCATATATGTGTAAATTTATTAATAATTTGGAACAAATTTAGTTCTTTAAATATTATATTGATGTGTGTCTATTTATTTATTTATGTACTTATATATATATGTGTAAGGTGCATATAAAAATATTAAGTATATAAATAAGATATGAAAATATATATATATGTACATTTCGTACAAAAAACAAAATAAATGTTTATTATTGTGTAATATATATTATTTAATAAAGTACGCTATTATATTTTGTTATAACAAATGTCTTGTTGTATATAATGTAACCTAAGCAATTAGATTATTATTCTTGATACATTTTGTAGTTGCTTTGCCAAATGGAAAATTTTCTTGGCGCACATTGTATAATAAAGCAGAATAATAATAATGATCAAACATAAAATAACCGAAAATAGCGATCTCGCTATATGCAAAAGAAAATAAATCTTGCAGTCAGCTTTGCCAGCTAGGTATTTAGTGACCTTTAATTATTTTAATTCTTTCTTTCAATTAATAAGTGGCAAATATATATGATCACTATATAAATTTCTTCGTTCTAATTCAATGGTAACATCTTTCTTACTTACAAGTTGATAATTAGTCTAATGTAAAATCAAATTTAGATCGTAAAATTTTCGCAACAAACTCGTTTTGCATAGGAACATAGTATATGTCTCTTTAGATATGTCTCTTTAGATTATTATTTAAATTTGATGTATATTTAAATCAATGGGCAACACTTTGTCGGATTTAATGTGGTTTGATACTTGGGTACTCATATATTGTTTCATTAACCGAATTGCATGTTTATACCTTTCTTTTTATAAGTATATATATATATACATACATACATATATATACATATATATACATATATATATATATATATATATATATATATATATATATATATATATATATATATATATATATATATATATATATATATATATATATATATATATA
>NW_022639646.1:152966-157444 GCF_010583005.1 Odontomachus brunneus
TATATATATATATATATATATATATATGTATATATGTATATATGTATATATGTATAATATTATATATATATATATATGGTATAAATTATGTATAAAGAAGAAGAAGAAATTATGTATAAAGAAATATGGTATAATAAGTATAAAATTTAATTTATATAAGTATAAATTCTTCATAGAATATTGATTTGTGGTTTCAGTATCTCGCGAGATGTCCTTTGTTTTTCTCCAATATATAAAATTTGTATAAAGGGAAAATTATATTCGTCCTGTTATTCCGTTGTACACACGTGATCTGAGTAAGATATAACATTATGTGTCCTCTCGCTTAATTGTGAAGCTAATCATTTGATATTTCGCGCTTATAAGGACGCCGGATTCCGTTATTGTCAGTAGTTCGCAATAATTCGCCAAGAAGGTAATATATATTATTCATGACTACACGTAAGTTAAAATGTAATGTTTAAGTGCTAGGATTAGCATGAACGGATGTTTTATCACTTACATTATTTTTAATATTTACTCGCACGTAAAATTGAAATTTTCAAATAAAATAGAGTTTACAATTTTCCGGGCTCACAAATATTCGGACATTTTTCAAACATTTCTAGAGTATATTTCAATATTTGTGCTATATGGGATCGTACTTTGCGCGGAGATATCGTTATTGTAACGCGTCACAGATTTTGGAAGTGCCTTTCCATCAAGTTGTAATCAACATATTAAAATCGTTCCACGCCAGCCGGATGTATTACTATTCGTAAATGGCTATTCGGAAGTGGTATTAGCAAAATTATAATTTCTGCAATTTTAAATCGCGGAACCGACTGCTTTTATGTTACGCAGCAAACACATTCGTGAACATATTTAGTCTGTCCCAATATTCAAGGTGCCTTTTATAAGTAACTGTCATTATTGTTTCGACTTTATTATTGTGTCTACACGTTCTTACCTATTTATCAAGCAAAACGAACTATCGAGATTTTGGTTATATTTGAAGTAGATGAAGTGTGTATACATAGTTTAAATTATAAACATATATAATGTTTCTCGGTAAATATCATTGTCTCTGCATTCAATTTATTTCTTTTCTTGCTTCAATCTCACCTATATATTCAATCTCACCATAATATTTTTACATGCATAAGGCGGAATTTAATAACAGTGACTTTATTTTCAGTGCAATTTTTTATTTATACTCAATTCTACTTTGATCTAAAAAACAATTTCATTGTGCAGATATTTGATGCAAAAATGAGTGCGACAAGCTTAAAGCTATTATTAAGCACCATCTTAATCACCAGCGTGATGACAACTTTTACCGTCGATGAAGATCACGGAGAGTGTGAGTCCGCTTCACCTACAGATAGTTTAGACGTTAATGTAACGGAGCCAAAAGCCTATGATATCAAATTCGTCGTGAAACCGAATTTCAATGAATTTTACGGTATATGCGGTATCGCGCTTCATGTTCATCACGCGACGAGAACAATACGTTTACATGCTTATAAAATACGGCTAAGCTTGAGTGATATACAGCTCTCAAAAGTAAATTCTACGGAGGCTG
Source organism: Odontomachus brunneus (assembly GCF_010583005.1). Lineage (NCBI taxonomy): Eukaryota > Metazoa > Arthropoda > Insecta > Hymenoptera > Formicidae > Odontomachus > Odontomachus brunneus. The sequence continues at coordinate 154,531 of NW_022639646.1, forward strand.
TCGTGCAACCAGTGCAATATCGTTATTGTGAAATATCGCAGATATTAGAGTTGCATTATGAAAAAGATATTTTTCCTGGAGTATATTATTTAAAATTGTCTTTCGTTGCATATATTAACGATCTATATAAAGGGCTAATACAATATCGATACATAACAAAGGAAGAGTTCCAGAGGTGAGTAAACGTTAAAATCAAATATGCTATTCTATGTTGCTATAATCAATTATTCATTTCCGGAGTTATTGTTTCGGAACTATTACAATACGTCAAAAATTTTATACAATAAAAGTTAAAAGTATAATAATAATTTTATAAAATAAACTATTTAATAAAATGAACTACTGAATTTATAAAACTAAATTTATAAAATTTTTTAATAAGGTATAATTTTTTCACAAAATATTTTATAAAAAATTTTACTTTATAAAATTAAATAGTTTATTTTATAAAATTTTTATTATACTTTTAACTTTTATTGTATAAAATTTTTGACGTATTGTAATAGTTTCGAAACAATAATTCCGGAAATCACATTATATATATAATGTGATTTCTAAGTCATTTTTCTGAACGTACATTGACTGCTGTCGACTTATTATCGTTATAGAAACGCTGAATAATTATGGTTAATAAAGGCATGTACTTGAAATGTGATAGGTCGTTGATAACGAATCTTTTTCAACCAATCGTGGCTCGAAGAGTGTTCCCGTGCTGGGATGAACCAGGAATAAAGACATCCTTCAATATTTCGATCGTGCATCCTAACGGATACACAGTTTTGTCGAACATGGGAGAACTTACACACAAGTCTGAATCTAATAATTTGAATTGTACAAAATTTGATTTAACTCCTTTGATATCTCCTTCCGAAGTGGCGATTGTTATGTTTGACAATACAATCCGCAAAATTGAAACTAGATATAATTTCATTTATATGGAAAATGGAAGAAACATATGGCATCTTCCACATAAAAATGATGAGTTGAAATTTGCATATTCTATGATTCATGAAATCAAGACGTCTATGTCTAGATATACATTAAGGCGTAGTGTAACTTCGAAAACCGATTACATCATGATTCCTCATAGTCCAGCAAAGGCCACAGGATCTTTTGGAATCGTTATTTGCAGGTATACCACACGTGTAATCAAAAGATTATACTTTCAGTCATCTTTTTCAATGTACAAAAATTCCTAGTGTTCATAATATGATAGTATGAATACACTCATGCAGTATATATGAAATTGAAAAGAAAATATACATACTTTAATAGCCAAAATTAATTTTAACGTTTGAATCCTATTTCTTCAACGTTTTTTTAGAGTTAAAGTTAACTTTTCCTATGTTATCATATATTAAATAAGTATACATATATGAAAATGCGAAACTATATGTTATACTATTTTTAAGATCGAGAGTTGCACGATTTTCAACCTTATTTATAATGCTGCCTTATTTATAACACATGACGCAATATATATATATATATATATATATATATATATATATATATATATATATATTATATCTGTATACAGAAAAAAGTATGGTTGATTCACACAAATTTGATTCTGCCAACCAGATTCAATACTGAACATAGTTGGCACAGCCAGATTTTTGTGTACCAATCATATTACTTTTTCCGAGTGTTTCAATATGTATGCACAATAAATTAGAACTGTGATATAATCTTGTATTGAGACGGTGTAAGGATTACGAAAATAACATTAAAATGTTATTAAAATGACATTATTCGGAAATTTGTAGAGAAGAAGATTTTACGTATTACGAAAAGCTTCATTTCACCGGTCGCAAACTGGAAGTCTGGAAGTTACTTGCACGTCAAGAGACACGTCAGTGGTTCAGTGGACCTGTCACCCCATCGTTGTCATCTGACATGTGGATAACCGACTCATTTGCGATGTTCTTCAGTCATTATTATACTATGCAGGTAATTTTACATTTTTAGTGTTAGTAAAATAGTGTTAGTAAATTCGCTTCTGCAGTTTCAACAGGTTAATATAGAAAGTTTTTAAATCTTGATTAACGTTCTTCAACAATAGAAGCATATTTATATTATGAATTTCAACATCACTTTTGATAGGATATTCACAACAATTATTACTTCCAGCATGAATACAGCTCACTGTTAGAGGATCTTTTCGTGGTCCAAGTTTTACAACCCACTCTCCACAATGACAAAGCTTTACAAATGAAACCTGTTGTACATGAAGTCAACGTATCCAATGAAATTGATATAATCCTATACTCTCGTTTGTATCCTTACAAAGGTGAGTAAATGCAGTCTAATGAGTTTACGTTTAAATACGTCTAAATTGCTTTTCAAGTTTTTGAATGTCATAAAAATAACCAAAATTGACGATTATTATTGCGTTTAACGTTACATTTATATCACAATTTATCATGAGAATTATCGTAGGATCTATTTTACTACGTATGTTGCAACATATTCTTACCCCGAGGGCTTTTCGTCAGTGTGTCGCGAAATATGTGAAAGGATTGATGGAAAGATCGTGAGTACATCGCAAAAATATTCTCATAATTTGCTTTTCTTTTTATATATTCTTTTTGAAAACTGCTTATGCACATGTTTGCTACACACGAATATTCTAAAATTATTCTCGTATTCTTATGAATTACTAAGGAGGGAGGGGGAATGGGATTGTACACTGAAGAATTCTTTTTATTAAATTCTTTTGTTAAATTATGACGTATGAGTCGCTCACATTTTTATTTGTATCAAATTTTTCGGAATTTTAGCACAATTTTTATTGCACGAAAATTAAATTAAATTCTGCGAAAAAATTCACAAATTGATAATGTAACTATTAAAGTGCTTTCTTATATATATATATATATATATATATATATATATATATATATATATATAT
>NW_022639646.1:157576-164531 GCF_010583005.1 Odontomachus brunneus
TATATATATATATATATATATATATATATATATATATATATATATATATATTGACGACTGATTCGTTTTGTTGTTAATTTCCAATCTTAACAATTTAGCATATCTCCCTTGAATGAGAACTTTTGGAAGATCCTACAAGATACCTACGATATAAAAAGCGAAGCATCCTTTAATATATCAGATACAATGGATGGTTGGTTACGGCAAAGACATTATCCTGAGTTGAACGTTTCTTGTGATTATAATACAACCCGTATTAAAGCATCTTGTGAGAACGACACCAAGTGGCATATACCTATAAGTATTTACACTCAATCAAATCTAGATTCTAACAGTATTTCGGATATTACTTGGATGCAATGTCCCGGAATTAATGTCTTCCCTGGACTTCCTGATATCAATTTCGTCATAGTCAATTTACAACAAATTGGTACGTATTAATTGATGCAGTTGTAATATTTTTGTTGCTACAATACGCGATAGTTATGATAATATAATTCATTTATTGGGTTATGTCGTAAGTAATATTGTACTGGGGAACAATAAAGGATATACATAAGTAATATTGTTTTTCCAAGTACTACAGTACAACTTGTACAGTGCGTCGGCTTATTCGATCGCTACTTTATTGTTCACATTACGAGTTTGCCAATTGTGCGTTTAATGCGTTTCTTGGTTATTTCAGCGAAGTTAAGTTATTAGCGTCAATTTAACGGGAACTGAATTTTTCGGGAAAACATTTACGGTACGCAATGTTACTGTGAAGTTACAAAAAGTAACACTACAATTAATGTGACAAGCAATATTCATAGCATGCAAAGTAGTGAAGTTCTAAACATTTAAAAAATATCAGTGTTGGTTCAGCTTTCAAGATTTTAACAAGAATTTCAATCTTGATGATAAGCTCCACTCTTGACAAACATATAATTTAAAAGATGCTGTTGTCGCAGAAGTGGAAGCTGAACTAAAATTTATACGAAAAACCATAAATAAACTTGAAATCTTTCAATCAATAGCTGCTTAAAAAAATATTTCAAAATTTACCAAAGAAAAAGACATTACTTATGACTCAAAGCAATACATTAAAAATCCAGAAGAGTTAGAAGTCCAAATATTTCCAAATATTTTTTAGCAAACACGATTGAATGTGTTAAACAAATTAATAAGAGTAATATATGATATGGCAGGATACTATCGCGTCAATTATGAAGTTACGCTTTGGCAGAGGATCGCGAGTTTTCTGCTGTATGAGGATTACAAAGCTATACCTATGCAGAATCGAGCTCAACTCATCGATGATGCGTACTATTTTGTAATGGAAGGCAAACTTCCTCTTTCTACGTTTTTAAATCTTATTAAATATCTAAGGCGAGAAACGCATTATATACCTTGGTATCCCATGTTCAACATTTTATCGCACATGTCCTCTTATTTGGAGCTTCCAGTAGGTAGATATTTCAAAGTAAGTAGTAGCAAATTCTACCAGATAAGTTAAGAAGCAAACACTTTCGGCTTTACGGTGTTACTAGATGACGGAGATGTTTTAGGAATGCGTGAATATGAAATTCCCATAACAAAAAAAATAAAAATATTCTTAGAAGAGTGCGCATTTTCGCATGAATTGTTTTAGTAACTTAATATTATACACTTAATATTCTTTCAGGCATCCATATTGGAAAATTTGGATAGTCTTCTTAAGAATATAGGATATAAAGAATTTCCTGGGGATGATGAGATGACGAAATCGTTGAGGTTATTAGCAGCACGGTGGGCCTGCAAATTCGGCCTTAAAGAGTGTTTAAAAGCCGCTACTGCTCAATTGCAAGCAAAAGTTACAAATTCTACGGAGTGAGTGTGATTTTCTTTACAATATATTTGAAAACGCATTTGCTGTTGTCTCTCGAGATCGCTCCACTAGTCGAGGGATAATATAATGAATTCAATTTTGGTAAAAGCTTTCATTTATTTTGTTTTTCTTAGAATTTTACCATGGTGGAAGGACTGGGTATATTGTATGGGTATGAAGCAATTACATATACAGGGTTGGCATGCATTGATGACTGGATTCTTTAAAAATAATGAAACAGATGTATTCAAATATTTGGCTTGTACTGATCATAGCATTCTCGTGACATATTATATAAGTGTGCTTACAAAAGACGACAATGTATTTAAAGTGATGGATGACGAGAAACTCACTGAACATTTCCGTTCCACTCTAAAAAGGCACTTGGGAAAAAATGACGTGTTACGATACGTTTTGCAGAATATTGAAAGTATATTAAAAAGGTAATCTCTTTTGAATTACAGTCATAGTTTGCAATAGTCGGAGTAAATTGTATCTATTTATGATAAGTGTTTTATGTTATTAAATTCATTAAATTTACAGATTCTTTGGAATAAGCAATGCAACAACGCTATGGGGTGATATCATATTAAGTCTCCCTCCTACCAAATTGCAAATGGTAAATTTTGCGATTACATCCTCTCTATTTTAGTTTTTACTTCTGCTTATTCATTCTAAATGTTCTCTAATATGCGATATATGATCATTCGTTTTATGATTAATTAAATGTGATTTATTGTAGAATCTGCGATTTTTTATTATACTTTACTTATGTATTATTTATAATTGGCAATACATGTAAGAATTATTTGTTATAGGCGGGAAAATATTTAAAAGACGTTCCGGAGAGTATGGCACCAGAGAGAAGGATATTCGAGCAGTTAGTAAAGGCACGAAAGCAAGAAATACATTCTCTTACAAATAAGTATTTTTTTTAAAATAGATAAGATCAAAAACATCAACTTAGTCGAGGCGACATGCGAATTCACGACATACTTATAAATAAGATAATTTATTATGTCTATATTTGTCCAAATTATTTCATTACTTTTAAGATTAATCTTCTGAAGATTGTGCGTGTAATATGTTTCCATCTATTTATTTATATATATATACATATATCGATTACATATTCATATATACATATAAAACTACGAAATACATGTATATAAATATATATAAATTCTGACTATGTATATATATAATGTACATATTTTATATAATATATATTTTTTATGACTGTATGAATGTGTTACATCATTTGTAGCCGAAATTGTATATGTCTGTGTTTCTTTTTCGTATTATAAGTAAATATGTGTATATTTTATAATAAGTTTGTTATTATTATTTAATATGCAATGCCATTATGGATAAAATAAAAAAATTTTGTGATCTAAGCACTGATATTAATATTCTTGAAATACTAATTCTATTTTGCTTGACAAATGGACGGTGCTTTTAGCACACACTGCTGAAGATTCAAGGTCAGGAGAATAACAATGGGTAGTAGAAAATATCTCAGTTAAATAATAATAATAGAATAATTTTTGTCGAGTTTGTAAAAATACATAAGGTTTAAAACGTTATTATTGTCTAATGCCCTTCTTCTTTTGGCTAATTCTGAGTAGATTTCGTTAACTGTTGATCATCGTGTGCTCTCATTATGATATATTTTATAGTGTGATTTTGCGTCCAAAATTTGTATTTTCTGTCACAGTTTATTATTTATTATTATTCAATATTGTCGCTTTCATAAGTCGGAAGCATTGTAAAAACTACGTCCTCTCCAAAGCGTAATGAAATAATGTTTCAGTAAGGAGAGGCATTTTTTAAGTCACATTCGCGAACGTTTTGGAATTTCTAATGCTTTTATAATATTGGTTGATTGAAAATTTATCATTATCGAATCGCTTTTATAATATTGGTTGATTGGAAATTTATCATTATAATATAATCGAATCGTGTTTTTTCATAAACTTACCGAGTCCGACTATGGCCCGAAGGGTGTTTCCATGCTGGGGCAAATCTGAAAAAAGAGAACATTTTCAATATCAATTAAGTATCCTATGGAACACATAGTTTTGTCAAATATTTAATATTAAATAAATTGCATAAATATGGTTATATATATATTTATATCATTCGCCTAATATTGCTATTTTAAGCAGCGATTGTCATGATCCATCGAATTCATCGATAAATAAATAAAAAACTTTTTATTGACCAAAGTTGACTTGGTATAATATTTAAGATAAAGACTTTCTAGTTGCTTTGATCGTATTTGTCGAATAAACGATACTCGTAACACTCACTTTACGATATTGCAGATTTATAGTGATATTTGTAGTAAATGAGATAAGAAATGTGTACCTTCTTTCCGCGAGATGTATAAAGTAGCAAATTTTAGAAATCGCAGAAAAAAAATTGTAAGCTATTCCAAACTCCTTATTACATTATTAATCGTATGAATTGCACTTCTCTAGGCTTTGAGTGTCGCCTATTCTTTTACGAGTCGCAATAAAATACTGCCATTTAAACTTTTATGTAACTGTGTAATTTATAGGAGTCAAAATACTATAAAATCTGAGAACCAGTCGTGTTTTTTTTTTTATATCATCGAGAAATCAGGCTGCAATAATCCATCGTGAAACGTGTAGATCTACTCGATCGGTTAGTAATGTGTTAAAAATTGATACTGTTATTACTGTCAGTACCATCAACTATGTTACATTTTTGCATACACACTTTTTCCTTCTTCTTTCCTTTCCTATGAAAGTAAGTTGGACTGTATAAAGTAAATATTGAGGGACTAAAGTGTATATATAATATTACGAAAGTAACTTTTTTGGATAAGTGTTTATTGTATATTAGTTATTTGGAGAGTTGTTTGGTCTGTTTGCACGAATGTATCTACTTATAGGAGATATCACATTGCGACCACACTGTAACTTGATCATATTATCTAACATTTATAGTTATATATATGGACATAAGAAGTTTTGACATTGTTCTTAGTTTGCCGTGACTTCTCGAAAAGGTAAGACATAGAAACTGTTATTTATTCTCCCAGCCTCCACCAATATATCCATCAGAGTTCAATGTATAAAATGAGACTCCAGAAGCGGAAAGTATAATTATTTGATTACGATGGAGAAGGCTGTATTCGTTAGAACTTTCCTTAGATCTAAATTGTCGTTTATATTTTTTTTATCATCGATCTGGCGTGTTGAAGTGCACTGTTTGTGATATCTGACTCTGTACATTGAGCTGGTGATTTTTTATACTCTATTTCCAACTATTATTTTAACTTAAACGGTTAAGATACAAAATAATTGTTGTCTGTTACCGCATATTTAATTGCAAACGATTAATCCGTTCTTTTTTTCACTTCCGCAAAAGAATGTCTTCGTCGTGCGCCAAATATCTATTATATCTATTATCCATCTAATATCTATTATATCTATTATCCGTCTAATATCTATTATATCTATTATCCATTATATCTATAGAAGTAATCTGGAAGCGTTATTTTTTAAATTGTTTGATTTTTGTATAAAATATGCGATACATTGTGCCTTTGTGTTTTCGCGTTGTTCCGGGTGTTTAACCTTCCAAGTATTCAAATACTCTTTAAAAAACAAAAACATTTCCGTTATCATTATTTCGTACTTTCTCTAAGTTGTTGTTTACTCGTTTCGAATAACAAGATGTTAAGATGATTGTTTGTTTTGTCAAAGTAAATAACGTGTATATATAATACATATATAACGATAAATACAGGATGATCTAAAAGTTACTGATTTTAAAGTCTTAATTTTTTTTAAAGATGAAAAGATTTCTTTTAAAGGTATGTTTAAAATTCTTTTCGCAGATTGCACCAGAACCTTAGTAAATTTTAAATATAAGTTTGAAATGTAAATTTGAAATGGTAACTTACCTTTGGATCATCTTTACTATATATGTATATATAGAATAATTGTATACATGCACATATATATTTCTATAACCAACAACACACATATAATTTCTTGTTCTTTTATCTATATTACATGAAAGACGAAATTACATTACAATGATACTGCATTGCGAATTTTTCTGTACATCATTTCGCTCTCAGTTAATAAATAAATTTCCGTTGCAGATATCTAAGTTGAAATGAGCACATTACTTTTAAAGTTTCCATAAAGTGCCTGCTAAAAGTTTACAATGGCTCAAAGATAAATTATTAAGTTTCTCGTTTTTCTTCATGACTCTTTCGAGAAAATGATGCCATTAAATGATCAAATTCTATATAAAATCGCGTTGCATGTTTTGCAATGCAAAATTTGATCTGTGTTCGTGTATCAATTAAAGTCATAATTCTGTATGATTACGAAATAAATATGGATCTAAGCACGATGAAATTTCAATTAGAAAAGAAAAACAAGAAAAATGTAATTTATAAATCATACGCATATTGTTATTGTGGAAGAGTACTAATTGTGGACATGCGTTTTTATCAACATATAACACTTGCATTCTATCAAATGAGAGTAAATTTCACCATTCTTACAAGTGACAATAAAAACTTTATAAAATATGCATATGTAAAGAATGAAGAATCGATAAAGTGAGTAGACGTTAAAATTTTATAAATGTACTACTGATTCTCGTAAACAGGGAGGGGAGGGAGATATTGTTTGTTACTATTTATAATCCATTCCCAATAATATTATTGTAGTTATATGTTAAAAGCGTTTTATATAATATGCGTCTTTGCAATGTAATAGGAAATTACCATGGGGGAAAAAGTGGGTATATTGTATGTTGACATTGAACAACAGCTTCTGGCAGCAGAAGGTAAACGAATGCATTTTTACTCGGGATCCAGAAATGTTAACATACTTGGTTTGTAATAATAATGTCACGTATTATTTGCTTATGTCAAATGAATCGATGAACAAGTTGATGGGATATAAAAGGCTTGCGGAACATTATCGTTTGATGATAAAAAAATATGTGAAAAGAAAGACTATGCTGAAATATATCTTGGAGAAATTATATGATAGAATATTATTCAGGTAATCTCTCTCTCTCTCTCTCTCTCTCTCTCTCTCTCTCTCTCTCTCT
>NW_022639646.1:164811-185006 GCF_010583005.1 Odontomachus brunneus
TCTCTCTCTCTCTCTCTCTCTCTCTCTCTCTCTCTCTCTCTCTCTCTCTCTCTCTCTGTTCGAAATTTCTCAAATGCGGTCGTAATAGCAAATCGCAGTTGTATATATATATATATATATATATATATATATATATATATATATATACAATATATATATATATATATATATATATATATATAAATAAACTCGGTTTCTTTTTAAATTTTCAGATTTTTCGAAGTTATGTTTCTTGAGAATCTTAAATGATGCTATTATATAAATGTTCTATGGATTAACTCGAAACGGTAAATTTTATACTTCACATTTTATATTCAATTGTTCACGTTTCTTTAATTTAACATTGCTCTGAATATGTCATATATCAACATTATCCAATCCATTTACTTTGTGACCGAAGCATGATGATCTTTCATATATATCATATATATATGATCATTTATTTCATAGTTTAATCGAAAATAATAAATTATAAAACCATTGTTTTTATACCGAGAATAATTTGTTATTGCTCGTTACTAATACAAGTCTAAATTATCATTTTCAGATAATGGAATTTGTACGAAGAAAAAAAAACGTGACATGCTTGGAAAAATAGACTTTATCTTATGGAATTTTGGAAGAATGTATAAATAAATTGAATGAATCGAATAAAGAAAGAGTTTCATCAATTCTGAAACGATGGAGACAATACGATTTCAAAATTGGTCGAATCTACAAGTAAACATTCTGCGAATAATATCTTGCAGAAGAAAAACCTGAGCAAAAATGATTACATATAATTAAACATGAATTTTTTCTCTGTATGGCTACATATAATTGTATTCAATTATTTATATCTACATGAAATCCACGGAAAAATGCTAATTACAATTAAAGAATTAATTAATGTAATTAAAATAACCGCTTATATTTATAATATATCCGCGTAGACATAAATTATTACATATGATTATTTATGCGGTTATATAGAAGCAAAATTTATACATATACGTAACATATAATTATATATAATTTATGTGTAATTTTATGCGTAATTTTATATAATTATATGTAATCATTTTTTCTCAAGTCATATGATTTTAAATTTGGTCAAATTAACAACACATCCAAAAATTGAGATAATTTTCATGTCTTAATTAATGAATAATTCTTAATGTTAATTCTGAAAATTGCAATATGTGTTTGTTTTTTTATAATTACATATATATATATACAAATATATATATATATATGTAGTTATATATATATATATGTAAGTATAATATACATATATATATACACATACATATATACATATTTAAATACATATATGATAAAATATATTCTTTTATACTTATATAAGAATTATATAAGTTATAAAAAATATATATATATTATTTTTCTTTTAATTAGTTATATATGTATGTTATATTATAAAATGTTATTATAATTTAATAAATATTATATAAAAATCTTTCAAGTTCTTTTTTTATCTAAACACTTATAATTGGTATAAATATTATTAATATAGGAGATATTATAGTTGCAAATTTTTTCACATCCGTCAAGATAAGATATTTTGTAATACAAGAAATTGATAACAATATTTTGAAATAGGATGGGATTCATCTGCAGGTTATATAAGAAAATAAGCATAAAAAATTGCAATCTGATAGCTAGTTTTGAAAAATTGTTATAATCTTTATTGCCGATACTAACAATTATGTTATTTTGTTGCGCACGCGCCTACATACACATACACATATACAAACTCTCTCTCTCTTTTTCTTTCACACATTTATTTTCCCTTTCATCTACACATCACTCATTTAATATAAAATAATTCTTAATAATGCTTGTATTCTCTTGAACAAAAGTGTCTTCAATAAGAATATAATATAGTTTAAGCTATTCGATCAGAAGAGTGTATTTATAAACAGTGGACATTTCTCACGGTCGATTATTACATGAATAATCGAATCGTGATTGGTCAATTTATGTACTGCTTACGTCTTATTGGCCTACTGCCAATCTCAATGTAGCTAGATCTTAATGGCTTAACTTCGTTATTTGGGATTTCATACTTATACGACATCACGTACTGGTATGATTAGTTTTCAGCAAACCGTTGTAAAGGTAAGATATAGTAATCTTAAATTACATTTGCAGACTTAGACACTTAAGACATCGAATCTGTTAAGTGCAACTAATTGTTGGAAGAAAAATTAATCCGTGTGTATATATAGAATATATATAGTCCTATATATATATATATATATATATATATATATATATATATATATATATGTGTGTGTGTGTGTGTGTGTGTGTATAGGGTTATATATACAGTATTACATATATGTACACAGTAAAGTATATATTATATGTAATAAACATCAGAAAGTGATATAATTAAAATTTTCTAATTTCTATATATATATATATCTATTTTTGTAACAGTCAGCGAATCCAATAGCGTTACACAAATTTATAACGTTATATTTAACACGGATCTGTTTATGAAAGGATCCAAGATCCAAAGTGCCTTTTAGAATATACATTAGTTGTTATTGTTTCGTTATCTGTTCAGCTTTCTCTCTGTATATAAACAGCGAAAGAGAATCGACTCTTATAAGAATAATTGACGATTGAAATATCAGTTATTCCGACAAATATTATATTCACTCCTGATTTCGATAAACGACACCCTCCCTGTGTATTCTTTTTTATTATCTTTTTCGTGCCTAAAATCGAAATTTATCCCGACAATTTTTTGTTGCAATTTTGCTTACGTTTAATTGCTTTCTCAGCTAACAGACAAATCGTTCGTGCAGATATACGACGTGAAAATGGGTATGTTACCCTTAACGCTGATATTAAATGTTGGCCTGGTATTCACCCTGGCGACAGCATTGTACACCAATGAGGACATTGGAGACTGTTCAGAGGCTACACCTCATGATCGCTTAACGCACATAGAGCCATTGAAATATAACGTCAAACTCAACATCAGAGTGCATTATAAAAACATCATCGGCGAAAGCAAAATCAGAATACGGATCGCAAAGACAACGCGAGTCGTGGCTCTGCACGCTTACGGGCTCCAAATAGACGAGGACGCGGTGGTGCTCACGAAATTTAACAGAACGTGGGCTGAAGATGCGAAGAACGGTAATGGCGAAAACGGTAAGATCGGTAACGGTGATATAGTTATGGATATTTACAAGCCGGAAAGCTATCGTTACTGCACCGCATCGCAGATTCTGGAGATACATTTTGACAAAGATATGCATCGTGGATATTACGATTTGTATATCCCGTTTGTTACTCCTTTCTCTGAATTTGAAGGCTTCATACAATATCCGTATCTCAGTGAGGAAACAAATAAAAGGTGAGTGAGTGTGAGAGTTGTGGACGTGCCGCGATTTATCTACTTTCGTTTATTATTCGTCTCTAATATTGTTAACGCTATCGAAAGATGTATGTAAAGTATGCAACACTGCACGGAAAAATAAATTTAGTTGGATTAACCAATCTAATAAAACGTGAACGAACCAAAATTCTAGTTGAGGTTATTAGAATTCTACTTAAGTTAATAAGATTCTAGTCAATCTAACAAGATTTCTAATTAACCAGAATCTTGTTAACTTGAATAGAATTTTTATCAGATATTTGATTAATCTAATTAAATGTTTTCCCAAAAATGATTATATATGAATTGTATGAATTTTTTTCCTATATGGAAAGTATACATAAAAAAATATCACTCTGTTGTTAAAGGAAGTAATTACTCCGTTTATTTTTCTTCTTTTAAGTAATGGTTTAAATAAAGAAATATATATATTTTAGTCTTGAAATATATTTATCACAAATTTTAGAGAAGCTCATTATGATGTAATTAAAAGAAGAATTTATTATGCTTACAAAAATATTATAAAACTTCATCGAAGAAAAAGTTGACTTAACTTTTATAGTAAATAAACGTAATTTTTGTTTTAAGTTAAGATAATTCTTGATTTTCAAATGCTAAACTTAATAGGATTCAGAATATATTGAATAATAAATTTGATGCTTATGATGAATTTATGATAGACTTGCGGATATATAAACTTATAAAACAAGTAACATTTGAATGCAGCATATATTTTTCTATGTATATATAATTATATGTAATTATATATGTTTACACGAAAAGATTCTGTTGATCAAATATAATTCAAGCAACTGTTCTCGTTTATAGAAATCCGTTATGTCAACATATAACTGCATAAAACTATTTGCTTTTCTCTATTATCAACAGTGTTTTTCCGTGTATACATATATAGTTACATATAGATATGTATAAAAATATATAAACACTATATATATATATATATATATATATATACTTATTAAGTATATAAACTTATATGCATATAATTATATACAATTTTACAATTATATATATTTTTTTTTGTTTGGGATAATCAAATGTATGCCATTGATATGCAATAGGTGGCTGTTCACGACGTTTATGGAACCGAATGGGGCACGAAAGGTATTTCCATGCTGGGACGAGATGGCAATGAAAGCGTTCTTCAACATCTCAGTTCAGCATTCATCCCACTATATTGTCTTTTCGAATACGCCAATACGACAATTGGAAGAAAAGGACACAGATGACGTACATGTCACACACTTTCATCCCACGGCCGCGATCTCACCTTCTCTCGTGATGATCACGATGATCAATAATATCATCAACTGTCCTATAGAATTCGCGGTCAGTTATATATGGCATAGAGAGGAGGTGACGGATTCGTTGCGCTACACGCGCAGCATCATAGAAATGGTCAAACAATACTTATCCTTGACTACGGATGTGCAAGAAAAGAAACGCAAAACGAACTTCCTTTTGATTCCAAACAGTCCAATGAAGTCCATAGGATGCTGTGGTCTTTACCTTTACCGGTAAGCAGTATACTTTGTTGAAGTATCATATTATTTTGTTGAGGAGCTGCAAGGATCCTCGTTACTAATTAACGTTTGTAAATATATAGGAAACGAGGAAGCGTCTAACTGTGACTCGTGAGAATTTTTGATGTAATCAATGTAATTCACATTTCACAGAGAGCAAGATCTTACGTATGACGAGAAAACCGACTTCTCTGGTCGCAAAATTGCCATTGCGAGGTTGTTAGCGCATAGCATATCACGCCGATGGTTTCTTGGGGTGGTCAGTCCATTTTGGCAGACTGACTCTTGGTTAGGTGAAGCACTAGCAACGTATTTCTCTCATTACACCGTAGCCAAGGTAAGATAACATCGTTAACATCAACGAAATGCCTTTGCTATTGAAATATACGTTTATTTTTTTAAAATGATTGTCTTGTGCGATAGAAAGAGAAAGTAGAACAATTTAGGCAAACTGTAGATAACAATATGAAAGATAATAATATATATATATATATATATATATATATATATATGTTTTAAAATTAATTATTATATCAATATTTTGTTACTGAAAGACAGAAAAAAAGGTTTAATTGTATATAGAAAAATAGAAATTAATTAGAGAGAGAGAGTTTCATTTACTATAGTACAAACTTTGGGATTACCTTTTTCCACAATTATACATACAACAGTTATTTATTTCTATTAACATATCTCAATGTTCGTTCATTACTGCGATTAATTTATATTTTAATATAATCTTTTCTTCCTTTTTTCTTTTCCTTGTCACATATGTAAAATATTGCTATAATTTACAAATATATATATATATATATATATATATATATATATATATATATTTATAATTATTTTCAATTTTAATTTTCAAACTATATTTAGAGTCTTTTAGTAAAAGATTGCTACGATATAATATATATAAAATATATATTTTTAATATATCATAGCAATTTTTTTACTAAAGAATTCTAAATGCAGTTTAAATATCAAAATTAAAATTGAAAATAAAGCACTGGCCATAATCTATTATAAAGAAACACTAAAAGAAGCAAACTATAGATGTCTCAATTTTTTAGTTAAATATTTTTCTAATTGTTGCAATTAGGTAGTGTTTTGTGTTTAATATATAATCTAAGTTACGGCGGCTTCTCCTAAGAAATTCATTTCACGGGATACCCATTTTCAGCTCTTGCGAGTGCTTTTCCACAGAAAAACGAGATAGCACTTCTTTATCTCGCTAAGTCAAATGTCTCCTATATCACATTCATCCGTTCGCAATAACTATCGTTTGCAGATGCTGCAAAATGCGATGTACATACATCTCTACGTTGTCCAGATTCTACAGCCTACGCTCCATTATGATACCGAACTCAAAATGAAATCTATCGCGGAAATGGCCAAGAGTACCGCTGAGATCAACGCAAATGAAATCGACATGATTTTTTATTCTCGCTTGAGTTACAACAAAGGTGAGACTCGAAAATAAAATAACGGTAGTTGTAACCATTTTATTTTAAATCGATATGTCGACATATGTCTCATTATGTGAATCATCGTAGGCTCCGTCTTGATACGTATGTTGCAACATTTTCTTGGAGTGGAGAATTTTCGAGATGGTATCGACAGATATGTGAGAAAATAGTGAGTAATTTATCGTAATACTGTAATTATATTTTCTCTCTCTCTCTCTACTTCTCTATCTACCTCTCTCTTTCTACCAAGTACTCTTTCTACCAAGTACGCGTGCGAACGTGTGCATGCATGTTTTGTTTCAAAATTTCAAAACCGATCGTGTACTCGGTTTACTGGTATAACGGCTATACTGATTAACGACATAAAAAGGCTTAATAAGTTAATCTATACAGTTATAAATTATGATAGATCAGTACAATTGCAAACACTATATTTTTATTAATTATTTAAAATATGTTAACAAAATGCTATTGTATAATTAATTCCCGGGTAAATGAAATGTTTGAAAAAATGTGTTATTTGTTTCGGACCATTGTGAAGTTCACGTGTTATTAGTGACACTAAATTTTGATGATTCAGTAAGTCCAGTTCAGCCACTACCGACGATTTTTGGCAAATAATGCAAGAAATTTTCGACGAGTCGGGTAGACACAACTATAATATAAAAGAGATGATGGACACATGGTTAACGGGACGACAGTATCCCGTAGTGAGTTTCGATTATAATTATAATATTTCTACGGCGACAATTTCAATATCATGCGATAATGATAACTGGATAATACCTGTAAGTTATACTATGTCGAATTTCGCTTCCAAAAGTACTGCCTCGAGAAGTACTGGCCTTGAGAAGTTGAAATGTTCCCAAAGCAAAATTATAAATGGATTCAAATTGGAAGATATGATTATAATAAATCGAAACCAAGTTGGTGAGTACTGATCATGTTCACATTGATAACTTAACATACTCACGACATCGTCGTGTTTTCGTGTAGGAGAGACCGGGGCTAGATGTCCTATGTTTCAGAATTTCAAAATTATAACTTCTCAGGCAACCAATTGTTGTGACTAACTATATAAACATGATAGAGACAACCTTCTTCTATGTATTAATGCCCATCAGGACCTTATTAATCGTATATTTGGTTTTAATAACCAAAATATGAACATGCAATAATAGCCATCTTGCTTTGCTACCATATTCTAGTTTAATTATTCAGTAGTGCAGGATAAGAAGGCCGCATATATAAAATATATATCCTAATAAGAGTAATTCCGGAGTCTCCGCGAGAAGTTTCCACAGCCCTCCTGCCGGCCCTTAATTATCGGCTAACTTTACCTCATCGGCTAATATGCTCTATTTCAATCATTTTATGAGTGAAAATTGCATTTATTACTAAAAATAATACATCATACGTTTGCAGGAAATTTCATTCTAGTTATTAACACATTGCTTAATTTTATTAAGTCACACTGGAGAATATTAATATACAAAGATTCGAAAATTTACTTCGCTATTACTAAATCAGACTTTTCTATTTCTTAACTGTAATATTATTTTGATTTTTGCCAAACTCAGGAAAAAGTATTTATGTTCCAAAAGAACTATTTCGCGATTTTGTACTCACTATTCCTCTCAAGATAAATACTGAAAAAAGCACATGAGCAATATACTTCTGGGGACACACAGCTCCGGTCTCATCTATTCTATAATACGCGCGATCCTCAAGGTGCACCGTTTATACGTTAGATGTTAATAAATTGATGTTGCAGCGCTCGCGGATAGGTAAGAGGCTCGAAGCTGATCATGTTTCGTTAACACATGCTAGCCGGGGCAGTTTACTATATGCCGCGCATACAGGGTGTCCGATAACTGATCGAGCCGTGTACGGATAGAAACAAAATAATCCTAATAGTTATATACCATTTTGAAATTTTCTTAATATTTATTTCGCAATTAATTAAAATGTATAAACAAATGAGCTCACGAGAAGCGGTACGAGAGGACAGGCTCTGTGTGTAAAAGAAATGGCTTACCTCTTAGCAAATAAGTAAACAGCTAATTTCGAGGCGGAGTAACGTATACGTGTCGTTTGTTACTCCGCCTCGAAATTAGCTGTTTACTTATTTGCTAAGAGGTAAGCCATTTCTTTTACACACAGAGCCTGTCCTACCACTTCTTGTGAGCTCATTCGTTTATACATTTTAATTAATTACGAAATAAATATTGAGAAAATTTCAAAATGGTATATAACTTTTATGATTATTTTGTTTCTATCCGTACACGGCGGTTGCTCGATCAGTTATCGGACACCCTGTATATACGCGCCCCGGCATCTATATGTTAATATGTCAGGAAACATTACTTTTCGAGCGCTATGGTTCGAAAAGATTTTTGCGATTACGTCTGCGGGTAAACCACCTGTCGATTTGTCAGGAAAATTACATAATTTTTCTGACATAAATCGATTCCTCGTGTTATTCCGCGCACGTGTACATTGAGAGAAAAATATAGTTGCTTTCGGCGTCAACTATATTTTTTTTTTAACCGGAACAATAATTAGAAAAACTATCTTTCTAATAACTTATTAAAATAATGTTTTTCTAACTATTTTTGTGGTTAAAGTCACAAAAGAGTATACTTGACGCCAAAGGCAACTATATTTTTCTCTCAGTGTATAAAAGTGACGAAGTTACATCATCATCGGAAAGTGAATACTCCCTCCACCTCTTAAAATATTTTACATTTCATCTTGACATTTTTCGGTACAAGGTATTTTATATCAAGATGAAATATAAAATATCGCGGAAAGTATTTACTTTTTGATAATCGCTTTCTCTGATCCTTTTATTCACAGATCTGAGGAAACGATTTATGTAAAAGAAAAGTAATTATAATTTTACTAAGAAATAGAAAAGTGGCTTACGTATATGTGTACTCATATATGCATTTTTCTGGCCTGTAGAATGGGAAGGAAATGTCTACTGATATAATGAATGTATGTATTAACAAAAAGTGATCAATTTCGGTCCGGCTGTCTCTCTCATCCGCTCCCGAACGCTATAACATCGATTTATCAATACTATGTATACGTTGAAAATAGAAAGGAAGGAGAAAATTTACGTTCGTAAAACGTTGCTTAACAAACACAATCGAAAATATCTGATAATCTAATTTAGAGAGGTCAATTTACTTCACAACAGGATACTACCGTGTTAATTACGACAACAAGAACTGGCGAAAAATCTCCTCTCACTTACGATATAACAATTACACTAACATTCACGTCCTCAATCGTGCTGCATTCATCGATGACGTGTATCACTTTATGATGAAGGGCGAACTTGAGGTTTCGACCTTCTTCAATATCATCAAATATCTAAAACGGGAGATGGATTTTGTAGCGTGGTATCCTATGTTTAACATTTTGTCGTACATGTCAGAATTTTTCAAACAGCCAGAGCATACATTTGTGATTGTGAGTAGTAGCGAATTTCGTTAACGAAATTATATGTCTGGTACTATGTGTATACAATTTCGTAGAAAATCGACAAGCTTTGAATGCAAAAGTAATAAAATCAAATATTTTGTTTACTTGAATACAATATACATATAAAATATATATAAAATGAATACAAAATGTTTTTTTGAAAAATATAAAAATACGTATAACTATATATAATTACATATTAATTATACATGATTTACATACACGAAGCTTCAATTATATGACAAAATACTGTAAATTATATGACAATTATATGTAAACAATTATATGACAAAAAACTGTAAAGAGATAGTATATTAATATAGATGAATGTCACTTAACGATTTTTAGCCACACATGCTGGATATCTTGGATGCACTTCTGAATAACGTGGGTTACGAAGAAGATTATAAAGATGCTGACATGATGAAGGCGTTACGATTATTAGGATTAAGATGGGCTTGCAAACTCGGTCATGCGAAATGTCAAGAAGTTGCCAATGCAAAGTTGACCGCGCATATCATGGATCCTGCGGCACACCCGTAATTCTTCTTGTGATTGCTACTATTCTGCAATATATTTCTCTCATGTCACTCACGATACGCTCGATCACTTACGCTCAATTGAAAATCAAATCTCTGTCGTAAACTCTTGTTTCTCTTTACGTATGCCGTAGAATTTTACCGTGGTGGAAGGACTGGGTATATTGCACGGGTATAGAGACGGCAAATCTTAGCATTTGGCATCAGGTGTTGCACACAAGCATGAGGAGTAAAGACTTTGAAACTTTAATGCACTTAACTTGTTCTAATGAAGCTCCGCTTCTCATATATTACCTGGATTTCCTTGTGTCAAACAATGGCGCAAAAGAATTGACTGATCACCAACGTTACAGTATTTATCATGCTATAATAAAGAAACATGCACAGAAGGATATGGTGCTTAATTTCATTATGAGCAAATATAAAGAAATAATGTCCAGGTAATTTCTTCGTTCTTAAGAAATCATCATCTGTGAGAATAAACTGATAAATTAAATAACCAAATTTTACAGTTTTGATGAAACTCTAACGATGATATTAGGTGATGCCATTATGAATCTGAAATCGTCGGAACAATTCGACATGGTAAATTTCATCTCTTTCAAATATTTACTTACGTCCTATTATTCATTACAATTATTTTTGCATATGCTGGATTCTTTATTTATTTATTTGGAAAATAAGAAATTGCGTTGCGACCTATTTCATTAATCAAGTTGCTATTCGCATTGGCGATAAATATCAAAATTATTTGTTTTAGATAACGGAGTTCGCAAAACACTCCTCCAACGAGGACCAGTCTCGGATAGAGTACTTGTTACACTCTCGAATAAAACAATTAAAGCAAATAAAGAATAAGTATGACTGTTTCTAAAAGTGAAATTTAATACTAATTCAAACGCAAAAGTAAACGTCTTAATCGAATGTTTAAAAATTAAAACATTGGTGCGACAGGAACATGCGTCCTAATTATAAATAATATTTAATTTTAGCTTTATTGGTAAATTTAACGTCTTTTTAATAATATTGCTCTTTTATATAAAATATATATATATCACATCTAATGTGAAATATATAATATTGTAATACCATAAAATATTGTAATATTCTTTTATATACTATATAAAAGAATCTGTACATGTATGTGTATATGTGTGTAAATATATACATACATACATACATATGTATATAACATATATATATATATATATATATGTATTATTAGTTTTATAAATTAGAGCCATGTATATGTATATTATATCGAAAATTGTTCTTTTTATTCAATAAATTATACTAACAATATTGTACAATCTAAATATGTACTTTAATATGTTTGAGAACACAGATTTTAGTTACTAATCTGACTACAACTGCCGAATAAATGATATTCATGTAGTAATATATCTGACTGATAGTACCATCTAAGGAGAAAGTAATTATGTATGCTCTCTCGAAATTTCTTGGAGTAAAACTTTTCACTCAAAACGAAACAAAAATAGCAGTATCTTCACTCAAAGCAACAGTGAAAATACTGCCACTCAAGATCGCAATAATAAATGTTTCGTTCAATCTGAGAAGGGATTCTGAATCTATTTGAGCAAAAATTTCAGTTGATTAAAGTAAATATGCGGTGCAATACATTAGATTCATTCTTCAATTTTAAGTATGTTCACTCGATGACTCAAAGTGGAGAATTTACTTTGTATGAGTGAAATTCGGATTTGAATGATTTAATAGTCTCTCTACTTTTCAAGTGAAATTTTATTTAAAAAATTTTGGAGATTGTGTATCTCTCTGGTACGTCACTCGCGCGCATGTGTTTACTGACTAAAAACACTTCCTACATGTGGTGATATAATTTGTAGCTTAGCTTGTCTCGTGTCATATCGTACATATAATAACATCAGGTACTGTTATTGTCACGAGTTTGTGATAATCGTTTTGTCGAGATGGTATAGTCGAGACGATAATCTTAAATTACTTCTTCAAGTATTTCTTCCACACAAATTCGACATATGAGGTGAGACACCATAAACGTAAAATACTGATAGATAAATATTGTTTACTGCAAAATGTAGTAAATACTCTGAGAAAAATTTGCATACTTCCGAATAACTGACATAACAAATTTAATTCTCATTTATACTCGAATATATTTTCTGTATGTTTGTTAAAAACACCGTTATGTTTCTAGAAAGAACGTATTATATTTTTTTAATATCGCAAATGAAATTATGTGGATAATTTAGTTGTACTTGATTATACTTTGACGTGAATTTCGTTTTACGTTTTATATTGCACAAACATGATAGAAAGAGCAAATTTAATTATTTTATTTCTAGTAACTAATTCTGTATATTGTCATAAAACGTATTAACTGGTTTCTGTATGAGAAAGCAATCGAAGTATCAAATTATTTGCTAAGAAAGCACATAATCATACACGCTAATCGATATTTAATCTAATTTCTTCAATTACTACTTATAAGAAAGCGTTCAACTTTTCATCGAGATATTATATTTGCATTGTACATGTTTCGGTAGTAATTAAGATTTCTTAATTTTTGCGTATCAAATTGTGTGTATAAGGCGCGCGTTTATATACATTTTATAGAGTCTCGTGTTTTGAAATGCTCTTTAACGCGTTTCTTAAGATAAATACTTGTTATTATTGTATTGTTTTCTTTTTATAACCGTCTTTGTTTTTTAGAAAAGAATATTAGGATGATTATTTGTTTCGCCTGAGGTAGGTAAATAATGCATACGCGCGTATGTATATATACATATATTCATACACACACACACACACACACACAACACACACATATATGCATATATACACATAGAATGTACCAGCATAACAGGAGAACATATCTAAATATCTTTTTTATTTTTAATGACACGAGAAATATTTAGAGCATAATTTAAAGGTTTTCAAAGGAGGAATAGGAAGAAAATTTTTTGCGATTATATTTTTCAGAATTTCTCGAATATCATCCTGACTGTTTTAGAATTTGATCGCTTTGTTTATGTTTAGTCTTCTCAGTATCATAACTCTGACTTGCTTCAATGCATTTCAACATCCGCTACAAGATGAAATAGAAATAAATACATGCTTTCCTAAAAACAAATACTTAAAAAATACTTAAAAGATTTAATTAATCTTAAAAAATTCGAAAAAAAATTATTGCAAAAAATTGTCTTTCTACTTTTTATTATATGATACTCCTCGTTCCGAGCCAATAAAATTGGGTTCTAAACATTTTGTAACATTAAAAACAAAGGAGATATTTAAGTGTCCTCCTTATGCTGGGACACACTGTATAATATAATTCATGTAATAACATTACTAAGATGAATTGCGCTCATCTCTTCTTTTTCCTTCGACTTTTTTATGGCAGTAAAAATAAAAAATTGGAAAAATATCGTTATATTGCATTTTTTATATCTATTCAATAGCTTTGTTAATAATTAAATTGATTGCAGGCATTTATGGTAAAATGGAAGCTTTGAAAATACTTCTCAATGTAGCTCTGCTATTTATCGCCGTAATAGCCGACGTAGAAGATCTCAGAAATTGTTCGAGGATTTCCCGTCATTTACCGATCAATATAGTGGAACCAATACATTATAAAATTAACCTCTTAGTGAAACCGAATCAACGTGATTTATCAGGCACATCCGAAATCACTATTATTGTAAAAGAAGCTACGAGAAACATAAGTCTGAACTCTTACGGAATAAAAATAGAATTTGACCACGTAAAAATCACGAACATATCTAAAACATATGATGAACCGGGCGAACTGGTTGCTAAACTGATGTTGTTCCGACAATGTTTTCAAACTCAAATTTCGGTCATAATCTTTGACAAGGTCATAAAACCTGGAAAATATATTTTTCATATAGGATATAAGTCTATTTTATCTGAAGATATAGGCATTGAACATAATGCATATTTGTGGGATTCTACTGTTAATAGGTGAGTATGTGTTAAAATACGTCATAAGTTTGTAAACGTCACTTTGGTATGAAACATTATACGTTTCATACATATATAATATAAAGCGTCATGAACACTTTATATCAAGGCATATAAATTAATGATAAAAACACAATTGAAATTTGTTTTTGTAATGGCATGTTATTAAAATAGTGATAAATGGATACTCACGAATCATTATATACCAAAGGCGATACGAGAAATATTTCCATGTTGGGATGATCCGACAGTAAATACGACATTCGACATCTCAATCACACATCCTCGAACGTACGGAGCTTTTTCGGTTACGCTTTTAGCGGAAGACAGGAAGCTACCAGGCAACATGCATAGAACGCGATTCAACGAAATTTCCAAGATACCAACTTATCTCTTGTCAATTATAGTAATCAGTAAAATGGCATACAGTGATATGACAACAAGACTGCATTATGTATATCAGAGATTTGATTATATTCACAAATTTCTGTTAAAGAAGACGTGTGAAATGTTAGGAGCGGCAGCAAGTGAGTACAATAAACTCATGCGTTCATTTAAGAAAGAGATAAAAGTCGATCACATCTTCCTTTCAAAAGCTGTAATGAAGGTCAAGGCGCATCCTGGAGTTATTATTTATAGGTATATACAACATACATAATTAAAATATTATCACATAAACTGGTCATATGCGAGGTAATACTTAGCATCAAGGCTTTTGATGAAAAATAATTATATGTAACTTATATATGAATTTTTTTTCTATAGCTATATATACAATAATGCATAAGCATGTGTCTATATTGAGAAAAAACTGTTGAACTGTTGAACAAAAAGAAATATATTTTAATTCATTTAGATATTTTACATCATAGCTGCTGCAAACGTGAGCAATTGCTTTAATAAAATTTTCACAACAGTATTTTTTCCGTATAGGCACATACACAATTGTTGTCTCACAATTCAAAGCTCATGTGGTGGTAAAAGAGATCAAACTGAATAGGAAAACAATATATTATATTTTGCAAAGTTCGCTATCAAGAAATTAATTAAACAATAGAAAAGCGTGAGGACACGGGAAGTGGTAGAACGGACTCTGCAGTATATTTAAAGAAAGAATGCTTGCAAGAAAGATATCTTATAAGAATCTCCTAGAAATGGTGGGAATTAGCTGATGGAGAAATGTAGATTAACGTAGTAAGGAATGAATGGCGAGAAAGAAAGAAGTATGCTTTTTGCTTTCAACTGATATTCGCCGTACTGCGAGATCCTAAATAGTAAGATATCTTTTTTACAAGTTGTAAGAAAAGTAATTTTTCATTAAATAGTCCAGAGTCTAATGTATTATTTCCCGTGCATACATTCTTTTATATAATTTAATTAATTTCTGTATTTTTATTGTGAAATCAACAAAATGGTACATTAATTCGTTGTTTACAAGTTGAACAGAAAATTACGCACAAAATTACTGCGCGAGGTCCTTAGATTTTTATAGACCCTCGTGCTAGTCTTTAATAGAAAAAATTTATTTTAGCAGTAATTTGGACTACGTTACAACTTAAAAGAATGCATGTTGTTTTAAATTGTTAGCAGTAGTATATTCTAAATATATATAAACATATATTTAGGATGTACACTAGTGGTCTAAAAGGTTTGTGCACCGATTTTTTGTAGATTTCGGAACGCGTCTCTCTTTAGGAGAGAGACAACCACTGCTTGACACGCCAGCACTGCCACTTATTACGAGAGCAGAAGGTGACATATACTGTATATGCCATCTTTCTGCTCTCGTAATAAGTGGCGGCGCTGGCATATCAAGCTGTGGTTGTCTTTCTCTTGAAGTTGGGACGCGTCCCGAAATCTACAAAAAATCGGTGCACAAACCTTTTAGACCACGAGTGTACACGGGAACATTGGATGATGCATATATACAAAATGATTATTTCTAAATAATCACAACGACGAAATTAAATGATAATAATAACTTTTAGGGAGGAAGATTTTTTCTACAATAAAACTTATTATTATGCTGGTCGAGAAACGTTTATGTTCACTTTATTATCACACCAAGTAGGGCGTCAATGGTTTCTTGGTACGGAAGTGCATGATGATTGGTTATTCAGGGAAGCAATCTCGCTGTTCTACGGCTATTTAATTCCATCACAGGTTATTTCATATCAGCATTAATATTAAGTCAATTAAAAAGATTGATGTGGTGATATCACATACATGTAATACAAGCAACAATGCTAAAAACATTTTACGCGCAGAACATTGGTGAAGCAATATAGACGGTGATTGATTCGATGATAATATTAATAATGATGTCCTTCCTTGAAATATTTTGATTTTACATTTAGCTACACTAAATCGAATCAAGCTTTTCTATTTAACTGAGAAAATGCGAATCACGAATTTTGGAAGTTAACATTATTGATATCGTGCAAATTTTTAAATACAATTTTTGTAAATATTTTTGTAAATATATTGTTAATATTTTATTCAGTTAATGGCAAAATATTATTAACTTTCTCATTTTATATATTTAAGTATCTTCTTTAATATTGCAATTAATTTAATCGTATCAGTTATTTTAGATTCGGGGAAATCAGCTGTTTCTGAATCTCTTCGTAGTGAAACATCTACAGCTTGCGCTCAATAATGAGGAGGATTTAGGAATGATACAGGTTATTGATAAATTCGATTTCCTCGACGAAATCGATGATCTTTTTCACAATCGTCTATATTACAACAAAGGTGAGATTAGTAAATATAGCTGATCGAATATTGATCGATCTGGTTGATCTGGTTTTATATAACAAGCTTCACCGTATTTATTCCACAGTGGCCTCTCTACTTCGGTTGTTGCATTATATGTTTCCCAAAGATTTTAATAAAGGCATCGTGCAATACGTAAAGGAAGGGTGAGTAATTTACTGTAATATTATAAACACATAGTGTTATACCGCAACTACATTGGAATACATTTGTGTAGGTTTCAGCATGTTCAATAAATGGAGCAGTTTGTTGAATTGTAAAATGATTCAGTCCAATTATCGTTTGCAACAAAAAAAAAAAAAAAAAAATATATATATATATGTGTGTGTGTGTGTGTGTGTGTGTGTGTGTGTGTTTTAAATTATTACGTGTTTTAACTGTGGCAGGAAGTCTTTAAAGGCCTAATCCAATATTTGATATAAAACGTCGTATAACGATTCTTATCTGTCGCATTGTGTTCGTAATAACTTTGAAGAAAATGAAATTATTTACTTCTTAGATACTTTCTATATTTTGATAAGAGCATAAAGATAAATTTATTACTGTAATGTATTTATATAATTTACATTCTAATATGAAAATGGAGTGATATATGTCACCTTACTATGGCGCATTGCATCACTCTTAAATGTGCGAACTTGTTGGAATAGTTCGCAAATGTGCGAAATTGTTGGAATAGTTCGCAATATAATACAATTCAACAATTAATACAATTTAACTTACATAATTTATCTTAAATTTTCTCTTGTTTCAAAATTATTTTGTTCTTGATATTTTCATAGTAGAATTTTCTTAAGAATTTTCTTAAGATTTCCTCAGAAATTTGACCTTAATAGGTTCTACACTAGAGATGAGACAACCTATATAGCCACGAGCTAGAATGATAATTTTAATATGTTTGTTTTAATCTAATCTATTATTAAAGCTACAGATCATACTCTACGTACAAGTTTCAATCTGCAGTTAATTTTACTTCGGCAGAACCAATAACTTTTCGACCATCATGCAATCGTTCAATTTAACACATTTCAAAGATAAACATTCATTGAAAACAACGATGGATACATGGGTAAAGGAAAAATATTATCCTGAATTGTACGTTCATCGTGATTATTACAATAATATAGCGACGTGTTATTATTCATTACCTCATTCTGAAAACTTCAAATGGAACATGCCTATAACTAGTATTGTACAGTCAGATCTTATTTACTATAATGTTTCGATTGGTAATTTGACTATTAATTGGCTTAAGGATGCGCAATTAATCATTTCTGACATACCTCGAAATGATTTTATCATAGTCAATATAGAGCAGTTAGGTGAGTATGACTCTATTAATTTTCATCGCTTAATTATCTATTCTATAACAGATTCAAAAATTTATAGAATATTACATATTTATAATTTATACTAAAATAAATCCAAAGCAATGCTTGGGTTAAACAATATTTGCAATATTCGCAAAATACAGTTTGAAATATTTTATAGTTCTATTATCGTAGTTGATATATTCGATTTATATTCAAAATATTTGATAATGGGATATAAATATTAAATATAACATGTTAATATAATACATAAATAATTATGTATTATATCTAAAATGTTAATATATAAATAAAGGAAAAGATAGTGTTAAATTTATCATATAAAATTTTTTCTTTTTTAAGTAAACACGATCTGCATATTATTATGAATAAAATATTTAATATTTTTCGCGACAGGTTACTATCGTGTTAATTACAATAATCAAAATTGGCGGAGAATTTACAGCTTTTTAAACTATAACAATTTTACACTGGTACCTGTCCTCAATCGCGCTCAATTGATAAATGATGCGTATTATTTTGCGACTAATGGAAAATTGGACTCCGCTATATTCTTCCGTCTCATCGAATATCTAAAGCAGGAAACTGATTATTTAGCGTGGTATCCCATGTTTAATATTTTTCTACACATGTCGGCTTACTTGGAATGTTTAGAAGGCGAATTTGCAAAAGTGAGTAGCAGCTTATTCCGCTAACAAATTGATTTAGTTTTTATATATTGCACGAGGTTGTCCAAAATAATCGAGAAGTTTTGGAAGGTTATAGTACCTCATTTGGTATTTTGAAAAAAAATTTTGTAGTCACGTATATACCTAAATATAGAAATAAGTACTCTTCGCAAGTAACGTGGTACTGACGAATTAATGTTATTTGTGCTTCTAGACGCAGTTTGTGAATATCCTAGATGGACTTGTTAGTAATTTAGGATACGATATAGTTCCTAAGAATAAAACTTCCGTAATACCTACGAAGACAGCATTAACATGGTTAGGTATGAAATGGGCCTGCAAGATTGGTCACGTAGGGTGTAGAGATAACGCCACCAAAAGTTTAATTGATTATGTCCAGAGTCGTGAGAAGTACAAGTAATCTTTTATAAATGTCATCTATTTTTTATTTCTCTTAATACATTCGTTACTAGTGTTTCAAATGTATGATGTACTGATTTTTTGTGAGAAATCAGCGTTATAAATGTGTGATAAAGATAATTCTTTTTTTCACGTAATAAATAAATTGTCTGTTTTACCTAATTATACAAATAAATATATATTATATTAGGCTGTATGGAAGGTTCTTCAAATGAACTGTAGCAGCTAGTGTTTTTTATTTGTGACTATTCTTGCTTAAAAGATTTGATAAAAGTATATGGGAAAAGGCATATATATTTAGATAAATATTTAATCTTTTAATATAATATATTTAATCATTTAAAACATGTTATATAAAGTAAAAAATAATATAAAACAATATAAAAAGTAAAATAGAGTGAGAAAGGAATTGATAAGTTTTTTATATAATTCAGAATAAAATTTTTAATTGTAAATTTCTGTTTCTTTTGATAGAAAAATAAGTTCAGATAAAATATATATTTATAATATATCATATTATTATGATATTATATCATATATATATATATATATATATATATATATATATATATATATATATAT
>NW_022639646.1:185389-191822 GCF_010583005.1 Odontomachus brunneus
ATATATATATATATATATATATATATATATATATATATATATATATCATAATATTTCAATAAAATTTATATATATTTCTACCAGTCCTCTTATCTAATTTCTTTTAAGCAGTATAATTACGTAATAAAGTAATCATTAGAAAAATTATTTTTATAGCAAGTACCACTATACCAGTTTATGAAAATAATTTATTGTAATATTACTGAAATTATTAGGTTTTCATTAGAATAATAGAAAAGGTGATTGTTTGAAAATGACTACAAGTTCAGTCCAATTTAATCACTTTTACTTTTAGACAAGATCATGAATTGCGCTTATGGTTGAAGGACTGGGTATTCTGTACGGGTATGATGAGAGTAAACATGAGATTTTGGGAGAAAATTAAGAAGGAAAGCATTGCCAATACTAATTCGGAACTTTTGCACTACTTGCATTGTGCCAACAACGATACCGTTATCTTATCTCATTTGCTTTCATTGGTGACCACAGATTTTGGAAAGAATCCACGTTTAAATATAAAAGATGTTTATCGTTCTATTGTAAAGCAGAATGGAAAGAAATATATCGTAGTTTTTTATGTCATAAGTAATTATGAAGACATAAAAAAGAGGTATTCTTCAATACACATACTGTAAACTATTTACCATCGCGAATTGAATTGCACCTGGTAATAACGAATTGAATATTTTTTAATTACATTTTTAATTACAGGTTGAATATAAGTGACATTGAACTACTTGGTGAACTTATCATGAATTCGTATTATCCCGAACATCTCAGCATGGTAACTTTTACATTGATTTATTAACATGCTTAAATTTCTTCATTATTTTTATTTATTCATATGTATGTCGCATAAATTTGGATTAGATGTTTTAATTAAAATAATTTAAATATATCTCGACAAAAGGTAGTTATATAAGTGACAGTTTTGATTCATAAATAATAATCGGATATTCTTTTATTCTTTCGTATGAAGAGATATTAGTTGACCAACGGTTGACCGTCATAGACAGAGAGATTCTATATTGACCGCTATAGATTCCACATTGATTCAACGCTTTATGCGCACTGCTCGGAATAATATAAACACTACAATTTAAATTTGAATTACATTTATGAAAGTCAATTGCTTTCTTCCCATACGATTTAAATAAATTCATACATTAGGAAATTCCAGACATTTTATGTATTGCTGATACAACAATATAGTTTCAGACATATAGCTATTAAATCCTTAAAAATATACTATCACGTTATTAAAATATACTATCAATTATGTAATTGCTAAAAATGCATTCATAAAATTGAATTATATTATTTAAACCTGACTGCTGTAATATTTAGTTCTTCTGTATTTATATGATTTCCATTTGGTTTGTAATAAATTATAATTTTAATTTATACATACATTAGCTTTCGTGCAATTATACTATAGAAATTTCAAATATTTACATATAATTGTAAAATCTTATACGTTGCTAAATTTAAAATCTTTGTATTTACGTCTCTTTTATGTCGCGATGTCTCTAAATTATTTTCTAAAAGAAAAAACACAAGTTAAAATATGACTTACATTGTTCGTTTCAAATTTATTTATTGTTTATTAATATGAATATTATCCTTTTTAGATAGAAGGTTTTAGTAAAAATAAAGCTCCATCCTGGGGTCCTTCTGTAGCGTGTAACATTGAAATCTTAATTTCGGCACGGAGAAAACAATTGGCGAAAATCTTGGACAAGTTTAAATACCTTTAAAGATGTAGAAATAAATTGGTTTTATTGTAGTCCGATTCAGTAAACATATCAAAACGACACGAAACAACTTTCAAAACTAGATGCAAATGAAGAAATCTTAAAAGGCGAATAATTTGTAACTCTAATTCTGTGGTCGTGATATATCAGTTCTGTTCAAATTATATATATGAAATACATGTATGATGTTATGTGTTGTGTATTCTTTTATTACTAATCCACTGTATATACAATATTTATCTGGCAAACTACGAAAGATTTTACTGTAAAGAAGAAGAGATATGCTAGGAAGCTATAATGGAGATAAAAGATGAAAAGATAAAGTGATGCTAGACTAAAAGTTATTAATCACAAGAATTACAGTTATTGCTATCAAATTAAATCTTGCCATATCGCGTACATTCAACAGATTTGTCAGTTATTAATAAAATTTTTACGCAGATATATATATATATATATATATATATATATATATATATATATATAACAAATGAGAAATCAAGATATCTCAATTCGCTAATATGCAAATAATAAGTCGATATTAACCAGTCAATATTTCAATATTTTGTAAACTAAAGTAAATTAATTAATCATTTAAAATATTTTTAAACAATATAGAAATTTGCGTGTTAATATTGACGATATATTTCAAAATTGTCTCAATCGTTTTAGTTAATATTGGCAACTGCATTAATCAGTTACACCCGTTCTAATTTACTCTCTTTCCTCCTACTTTATTTATATATTTTACATTATTCAAAATAAAGTTTAATAGCGGTAGAGTAATTCTTTTGCAAGAAATTGTTTTGAGCAGGATTTCAGATATGGTTTCGTTCTATCAATAGATCACTCGTAACGCACGTGTATACCGACGAAGAACACTTTTTGGATACAATAGCAGTAATCTAATTCGATTATCTACTTCGATACATGCACTTTACTAACTTTATACATATACTTTACACATATATTTTACTAAACATCTGGACAAGGTAAATTTTATGCGTTGCTAAATACTTCTCTCTCCGTCTGAATGATTATCTTTTATTTCTTAAATAATTTTATTTATCCTTGTGTACGTTGTATGTATTAAGCTGCTTTCATTATAACAATTTTGATATCTCAATATGCTAATATACAAATAATAATTTCATTATAATAATTTTGATATCTCAATATGCTAATATACAAATAATAAATCGATAATAACACGTTAATTTTTTAATGCTTCGTTAATTAAAATTTTAGACTTTTCTTTAATATTATAGCACAGGAGAAATCACACACATACACACAGAACATAGGCATTTCAGGGCATATTTCTCATGTCGCTCACGATAAGCTCGATCACTTATGCTCGATCAAAAGTCAAATTTCTGTCGTAAACTCTTGTTTCTCTTTACGTATGTCGTAGAATTTCTATGGTGGAAAGACTAGTTATATTGCATGGATATAGAGATGGCAAATCTTGGCACTTTGTATAAAG
This sequence comes from Odontomachus brunneus, assembly GCF_010583005.1. Classification (NCBI taxonomy): domain Eukaryota; kingdom Metazoa; phylum Arthropoda; class Insecta; order Hymenoptera; family Formicidae; genus Odontomachus; species Odontomachus brunneus. Next base: position 188,630 of record NW_022639646.1, read on the forward strand.
TGCAGCACACAAGTATAAAGAGTAAAGACTTTGAAACTTTAAAGCACTTGTTTTAATGAGGCTCCGCTTCTTTTCTATTACATGTACTTCTTTGTGTTAAGGGATGGCACAGAAAAGTTGATTGATTACGTTACAATAATTATCGTGTTATAGTAAAGAAATGTGCAGAAGGATATGGTGCTTATTTTATTATGACCGAATATCAAAGAATAATGTCCAAGTAATCTCTTCGTTCTCAAGAAATTATCTGTGAAAATAAACTGAATTTACTAAAAATAAGTCAAATAACGTAATTTTACAGTTTTGATAAAACTATATATTATATCGAAAATTGTTCTTTTTATTTAATAAATTATACTAACAATATTGCACAAGTCTCAATATGTACTTTAATATGTTCGAAAACAGATTTTAACACTAGATTTACGAGGTCCGTTGACGGATTTCGGGTTTCACGAGTAAAATTACAGAAAGTATTATTATTGTTTTCTAGCAATTTTTGTTGGCTTTTATTAATAGAATGATACGAATATATATCAAAATTATTCATTTACGCTTCAGACTTCTAATTTTGAAATTCTCTATGTCGTATACCTATTTCTCCGGGTACCCGTCAAATTTACTGTCAAATTGTCCCGTAAATCTAGTGTTAATTACTAATTTGACTACAACTATCGAATAGATGATATTCATGCAGTAATACATCTGACTGATAGTAATATCTAAAGAGAAAGTAATTATATTAATATATGCTCTTTCAAAATTTCTTGGAGCGAAATTTTTCACTCAAAACGAAAGAAAGATGATGGTATCTTCACCCAAAGCAATAGTGAAAATACTGCCACTCAAGATCACGTTAGTGAATGTTTCGTTTAAGCTGAGAACGGATTCTGAATCCACATGAACGAATATTTTAGCTGATTAAAGTGAATACGCTTCTGTTGCAATACATTAGATTCACTCTCCAAATTCGAGTGAAGATATTCACTTGACGACTCAGAGTGGAGAATTCACTCTGTATGAGTAAAATTCGGATTCGAGTGACTTGATAGTCACTCTACTTTTCAAGTGAAATTTCATTTCAAGAAACTTGGAGAGTGTGTATCACTTTAGTATGTCATTCGTACGCATGTGTTTACTGACTGAAGGCACTTCTTACATGTGTTGATATAACGGCTTAGCTTGTCTCGTGTCATATCGTATATAACAACATTATGTACTGTTATTGTCACTAGTTTGCGATGATCTGTCAAGATGAAACAGTTGAGACGACAATTTTAAATTACTTCTTCAAGTAGTTCTTCCACACAAATTCGACATACGAGGTAAGGCACCATAAACGTGAAATATTGTAGCATTGTACCTGAAGTATTGTACATACTTCAGTAGTAATAAAAATTTTTTAATTTCCATATATATTAAATTGTGTGTATAAGGCACGCGTTTATATACATTTCATAGCATCCCGCGTCTTGAAATGCTCCTTAAAGTGTTTCTTAAGATAGATATTTGTTATTGTTGCTTTGTTTTTTCTTGTAACTGTCTTTGTTTCTTAATAGAGAAGAATGTTAGGATGATTATTTGTCTCGCCTAAGATAGATAGGTGATACTTGAGATAGAGATAGATATATACATATGCATGTGCGTGCATATGTATGTATATGTATACATACATATATTCATATATTCATACTAATAATATACATACATATATATATATATATATATATATATATATATATATATATATATATATATATATATATATATATATATATATATACATACACACACACATATACACATAGAGTGTTCCAGCATAGCATATCTAAATTTAGATATGTTCCAGAGAACATATCTAAATATTTTTTTTATTTCCAATGATACGAGAAATATTTAGAGGACAATTTAAATTTTCCAAAGGAGGAATACTATAGGAATATATATTTTTCGAAATTTCTCGAAAATTATCCTATCTTAGAATTTGACCGATTTGTTTATATTCAAAGCCTTCTCAGGATCATAATTTAGAGAAAGAAAATAAGAACTTAATAACAATGATCTCAATTAAATAATAGGACTAATTCAAGTTTAAGCACAGGATTAATAGTGCTATGTACCATATGGGTACTTCCTTGTGTTAGGAAATAGAGCAATATTTATTGAACATGAATTCTCAATATAAATAATCAAACGTTTCGGATCAATTATGAACCCTCTTCAGTGATATAAAAACTCAAGGTTTACAAAAACCAACGCATTACAAGTAAAAGAATTAATTAAAGACATGAATGTTATTCGCAGTATTATAGCTGACAAGACCGTTATCCGACTAATATTAAGAAGTTCAAATTAATACTAGGAAGTAACCGTCACAACTATAAAAAAACCATAAAATAAAATAAAAATAGGTAAGATTAAAATATAATAAATAATTAAAACAGTCAATATAAATTACCTTTGTTAAGCTCGGCTAAAAGTGAAACGAACCTGTCAATGATAACATCGCCATGTTTAAGTAATAGAGATAATAACAGATTTATATACACGAGCATTAACATTGCGGCGACGACTCGTGGAAGAGAAGGAAACAAACAGAGTTTTATTTTCATAATAAGTTGCAGTAGCCGTTACCCAAATGTTCTGTGTCCTTTTTAGAGTTAAGTCCATGCTTTTGAAATTTAATGTAAATCATTTCTGATATCAGGCGTTTTAAGTAATAACGTTCCTCATGCAAAACTTTGGCTTGATCCCAATTGAAATCATGGTGTTTCATCAAACGGTGTTCCTGTATGGCCGTTAACTCAACTGTAGAACTCCTTGGTATTCTCCTATGCTTAGCAATGCGCGTAGAGAGTCTTCTACTAGTTTGACTTTTAGCCGAGCTCAACAAAGGTAATTTATATTGACTGTTTTAATTATTTATTATATTTTAAACTTACCTATTTTTATTTTATTTTATGGTTTTTTTATAGTTGTGACGGTTACTTCCTAGTATTAATTTGAACTTCTTAATATTAGTCGGATAACGGTCTTGTCAGCTATAATACTGCGAATAACATTCATGTCTTTAATTAATTCTTTTACTTGTAATGCGTTGGTTTTTGTAAACCTTGAGTTTTTATATCACTGAAGAGGGTTCATAATTGATCCGAAACGTTTGATTATTTATATTGAGAATTCATGTTCAATA
>NW_022639646.1:191832-213904 GCF_010583005.1 Odontomachus brunneus
GCCTTTTCCTATTATTTAATTGAGATCATAACTTAGACTTGCTTCAATGCATTTCAACATCCGCTACTAGATATAATAGAAAAAAATACATGCTTTGCTAAAAAACAAATACTTAAAATATTTAATTAATTTTAAAAAATTCGAAAAAATGATTGGAAAAAATTTTCTTTCTACATTTCAACATATGATATTTCCGAACCGATCAAATTGTGTTCTGCTTATGCTGGGACATGTTCCTGTATAATACACTTAATAATGTAATACATATGTAAACATTATTAAGATGAATTGCGCTCATCTCTTCTTTCCTTTTCAACTTTTTTATGACAGTAAAAATTAAAAATAGGGAAAAATATCGTCATATTGGATTTTTTATGTCTATTCAATAGCTTTGTTAGTGATTAAATTGATTGTGCAGGTATTTATGGCAAAATGGAAGCTTTGAAAATACTCCTCAATGTAGCTCTGCTATTTATCGTCGTAGTAGCTAACAATATAGATCCCAGAGATTGTTCGAGGATTTCCCATCATTTACCGATCAATATAGTGGAACCAATAAATTATAAAATTGATCTCGTAGTAAAGCCGCCTAACCGTTATATATCAGGCACATCCGAAATCACTATTGACGTGAAAAAAACTACGAAAAATATAAGTCTGAACTCTTATGGAATGGAAATAGAATTTAACAACATAAATATTATGAAGATACCTGAAACATATGGTAAACCGGGCGAAGTGGTTTATGAACTGAGGATGTTTGGAGAATGTTCTCAAGCTCAGATTTGGGTTATGATCTTTGACGACTTTATAAAACCTGGCAAATATATTTTGAATATAGAATACAAATCTATTTTATATATAAATAAAAGGATCAAACCTAAATCATATTTGTGGGACCCTAGTTATCAAGCGTGAGTATATGTTAAAATACGTCATAAATTGGTAAACGTAACTTTTAGCTATTGAATATTGTTCATTTCAACAAACTTTTCTTTATCTTAATGAGAAATATTATTGGAATTTTTTGATATCCTACACTCTTCTTAGAATTACTAAATTTCGAAGTTAATCACAGACCTTTTTTAGTGATATCTTCTTGAACGCTTTACAATGTATTTTATGAAAAAAACTCCAACAAAAATTTTTACAAATCGATGCTGTGATCTCGTATTCATTGAAATTTTATAATACCATACAACTATCTCCAATATTTCTATAGAATCTCAAATTCGTTAACTGAAGTTTTCGGTTAAAGGATATTATCTCTACGTAAATATACAAACTTTATCAATAGCAGAAGATTTTGCTATGATAATTAATCGTTGTATGTGCGATTCACGTGTTGCTCTTTAATTCAGAACTTATAAATAATCGGTTTGACATTTTACGAAAATATTTTGAATACTTTTAGGAACATTGATCAAATTATGTGTTTTTGTTTTTAAAATTTAATGTTTCAAAGTCTTTATATAAAGTCTTTGCGTAGATAATGCATATGGAATGTTTCATACGTGTATAAAGCGTCATGAACATTTTATATCAAGGCATATAAATGAATGATAAAAACACAACTGAAATTTGTTTCTTTAACGGTATATTATTAAAATACGATAGGTTCACGAATCATTATACACCAAAGGCAATACGAGAAATATTTCCATGTTGGGACGATCCGGCAGTTAAAACGACATTCAACATCTCAATCACACATTTTCGAACGTACAAAGCTTTTTTGATTACGCCTTTAGCGGAAAACACTGGAAGCAACATGCAAACGTCGCGATTCAAAGAAATTAATAGAATACCAACTCATCTCTTGTCGATTACAGTAATTGATAGAATGGTATACTGTGATATGACAACAAGACTGCACACTGTATATCACAGATATGATCATATTCATCAAATTCTGTTAAAGAAGATGTGGGAAATGTTAGGAGCGGCAGCACGTGAGTACAATATACTCATGCATTCATTTAAGGAGGAAATAAAAGTCGATCACGTCTTGCTTTCAAATGCTGTAATGGAGGTCATGGCACGTCCTGGAGTTATTATTTATAGGTATATACAACACACATAATTAAAATATTATCACATAAATTGGTCATATGCGAAGTAATACTTAACACCAATGTTTTTGATGAAAAATAATTATATGTAACTTATATATAAATTTTTTCTCTATGGCTATGTATGCAATAATACATAAGCATGTCATTGAGAAAAAAACTGTTGAATAACAAAAAGAAATAAACTTTAATTCAATTAGATATTTAACATCATAACTGCTGTAAACGTGAGCAATTGCTTTAATAAAATTTTTGCAACAGTATTTTTTCCGTATAAGTACATACACAATTATTGTCTCACAATTCAAGGCATAATGCTCATGTGGTGGTAAAAGAGATCAAACTGAATAGGAAAACAATATATTATATTTTGCAAAGTTCGCTATCAAGAAATTAATTAAACAATAGAAAAGCGTGAGGACACGGGAAGTGGTAGAACGGACTCTGCAGTATATTTAAAGAAAGAATGCTTGCAAGAAAGATATCTTATAAGAATCTTCTAGAAATTGTGGGAATTAGCTGATGGAGAAATGTAGATTAACGTAGTAAGGAATGAATGGCGAGAAAGAAAGAAGTATGCTTCTTGCTTTCAACTAATATTCGCCGTACTGCGAGATCCTAAATAGTAAGATATCTTTTTTACAAGTTGTAAGAAAAGTAATTTTTCATTAAATAGTCCAGAATCTAATGTATTATTTCCCGTGCATACATTCTTTTATATAATTTAATTAATTTCTGTATTTTTATTGTGAAATCAACAAAATGGTACATTAATTCGTTGTTTACAAGTTGAACAGAAAATTACGCACAAAATTACTGCGCGAGGTCCTTAGATTTTTATAGACCCTCGTGCTAGTCTTTAATAGAAAAAATTTATTTTAGCAGTAATTTGGACTACGTTACAACTTAAAAGAATGCATGTTGTTTTAAATTGTTAGCAGTAGTATATTCTAAATATATATAAACATATATTTAGGATGTACACTCGTGGTCTAAAAAAGGTTTGTGCACCGATTTTTTGTAGATTTCGGAACGCGTCTCTCTTCAGAAGAGAGACAACCACTGCTTGACATGTGCTGGTAAAAGACATTTAACTGAATAGGAAAACTATATATTCTATTTTGCAAATTTCGCTATCAAGAAATTAATTAAACAATAAGGAAAGCATGAGCGCACGGGAAATGTCCTTATAGAAATATCATACTAAGAATCATTGATAATTACTTATTTTCAGTATTAAAAATACTGGATAACAAGTAATTATCAATGATTCTTAGTATGATATTTCTATAAGGGTGGTAGAATGGAATCTGCAATACGTTTAAAGAAAGAATGTTTAAAAGAAAGTTATCTTATAGGAAATCTTACAAGGTATCTTATAAGAATCTTCTAAAAATGGAGGGAATTAGCTGAAATATAGATTAATATAGTAAGGAATGAGTGGTGAGAAAAAAAGAAGTGCACCTGTTGCCTTCAACTGATATTCGTCGTACTACAAGATCCTAAGTAGTAAGATATCTTTTTTACCAGTTGTAGAAAAGTAATCTTTCTTTAAGTATTTCTGCAGAGTCCATTATATTATTTCCCGTGCATCTCCATTCTCTTATATAATTTAATTAATTTCTGTATTTTCACTCCGAAATAAACAAAATGGTATATTAATTCCTTGTTCACAAGTTGCACAAAGTTACCGCGAAAGGTTTTTAGGTTTTCATATACCATTGCGCTAGTCCTCAATAGAAAGAATTTATTTTAGCAGTAGTTTGGGGTACGTCACGGTTTAAAACAATGCATGTTGTTTCAATTTGTTAGCAGTAGTATATTCTAAACATATATAAATATATTTAAAATGCACAGAGGAACAATGGATGATGCATATATACATGATTATTTCTAAATGATCATAACAACAAAACTAAATGGTAATAATAACTTTTAGGGAGGAAGATCTTTTCTACAATGAAACTTATCATTACGCTGGTCGAGAAACTTATATGTTGACTTTATTATCACACCAAGTAGGGCGTCAATGGTTTCTTGGTGCCGAAGTGCATGATGATTGGTTATTAAGGGAGGCAATCTCGCTGTTCTACGGTTATTTAATTTCATCACAGGTTATTTCATATTAACATTAATATTACTTCAATTAAAAAGATTGATGTAGTGATATCACATACATGTAATACAAGCAACAATACTAATAATATTTTACGCGCAGAACATTGGTGAAGCAATACAGGCGGTGACTGATTCGTTGATAATATTAATAATTATGTCTTTTCTTGAAAATAATTTGATTTTATATTTAACTGCAACAAATCGAATCAAGCTTTTTGATTTAACTGAGAAAAGACGAATCACGATCACGATCACGAATTTTGGGAGTTAACATTATTGATATCGTGCGAATTCCTAAATACAATTTTTGTAAATACCTTCGTAAATACTTTCGTAAATACTTTGTTAATACTTTTTTCAGTTAATGACATGTTAATGACATATTAATTAAATATTATTTACTCTCTCATTTATATATTCAAGTATCTTTTTTAATATTGCATTGATTTAATCTTACCAATTATTTTAGGTTAAGAGAGATCAGCTACTTATGGATCTCTTCGTAGTTAAACATCTACAGCCTGCGCTCAATAATGAAGAACATTTAGGAATGATACAGGTTATTGATAAATTCGACATCCTCGACGAAATCGATGGTCTTTTTCACAGTCGTCTATATTACAATAAAGGTGAGACTAGTAAATATAGCTAATTGATCGATCCGGTCGGTCTGGTTTTATATCATAAGCTTCACTTTTTTTATTGTGTCGTAGTGGCCTCTCTAATTCGGTTGTTGCATTATATTTTACCTGAAGAAGATTTTAATAAAGGCATTGTGGAATATCTAAAAGGAGGGTGAGTAATTTATTGTAATATTATAAACACATAGTGTCATGCCGCAACTACATTGAAATGCGTTTATATATATTCGGTTTTAGCATGTTCAACAAATGACTGACTGTTTGTTAAATTGTAAAATGATTCAGTCCAATTATCGTTTGTAACAAATTTATATATATATATATATATATATATATATATATGTGTGTGTGTGTGTGTGTGTTTAATTATACATGTTTTAACTGTCGCAGGGAATCTTTAAAGGTCAGATCTAAAATTTGATAAAAACTTCATGTTTTTATCTGCCGCATTGTGCTCGCAATAATTTTGACAAGAATGAAATTATTTACTTCTTAAATATTTTCTATATTTTGATAAGAATATAAAGATAAATTTATTACTGTGACGTATTTACATAATTTACATTCTAATATAAAAATGGAGTGATACATGTGTCGCCTTACTATGGCGCATTGCATCACTCTTAAGTGTGCGAGCTTAAACTATTGGAATAATTTGCAATATAATACAATTAAACAATTAATATAATTTAACATATATAATTTATCTTAAGTTCTCTCTTGTCTCAAAATTATTTAGGTCTCGACATTTTCACAGTAGAATTTTCACCTTAAGATTTCCTTAAAAATTTGATCTTAATAGATTTTACACCAGAGGTGGGATAACCTATATAGCCACGAGGTGGGACGGTAATCTTAATATGTGTTTTAATCTAGTCTATTATTAAGCTTCAGATCATACTCTACATACAAGTTTCAATCTGCGGTTAATTTTACTTTGGCAGAACCAATAACTTCTGGACCGTCATGCAATCGTTCAATTCGATACATTTAAAAAAAAATAATTCATTGAAAACAACGATGGATACATGGCTAAAGGAAAAATATTATCCTGAATTGTACGTTTTTCGTAATTATTACAATAATATAGCGACGTGTTATTATTCATACCATTATCATGGAAACTACACATGGAAGATACCTGTAACTAGTATTATACAGTCAAACCTTATTTACTACAATGTTTCGATTCGTAATTTGACTGTTAATTGGCTTGAGGATGATACATTAATCATTTATGACATTCCTAGATCAGATTTCATCATATTCAATGTAGAGCAGTTAGGTAAGTATGACTCTATTAATTTTTATCGCTTAATTATCTATTCTATAACAGTTTCAAAGATTTATAGAATATTACATATTTCTAATTTATATTAAAATAAATCGAAGCAATGTCTAGGTTTAACAATATTTGCAATATTCGTAAAATACAGTTCGAAATATTTTATAATACTATTATCGCAGTTGGAATATTTGATTTACGTTTAAAATATTTAATAATAGAACATAAATATTAAATATAACATATTAATATAATACATAAATATTGTATGTTAATATATAAATGAAAGAAAAGATAGTGTTAAATTTATCATATAAAAATTTTTCTTTTTCAAGTAAACACGATTTGCATATTATTATGAATAAAATATTTGATATCTTTTGCGGCAGGTTACTATCGTGTTAATTACAACCATGAAAATTGGAGAAGAATTTATACGTTTTTAAACAATAACAGTTTTACACTGGTACCTGTCCTCAACCGTGCTCAATTGATAAATGATGCGTATTACTTTAAAATTAATAGTAATAATTCTGAGTCTGATGTATTTTTTCATCTTATCAAATATTTAAGGCGGGAAACTGATTATTTAGCGTGGTATCCCATGTTAAATATTTTTCTAGATATGTCGGCTTACATGGAATGTTTAGAAGGGGAATTTGTGAAAGTGAGTAACTACTAATTCTGCTAACTAATTGATCTAGCTTTTATATAATACACGAGGTTGTCCAAAAGTATGGAAAAGTTTTGGAAAGTTATAGTACCTCATTTAGAAATTTGAAAAGAAATTTTGTAGTCACATATATACCTAAGTACAGAAATAAGTACTCTTCGCAGTAATGCATTACTGACGAATTAATGTTATTTGTGCTTTTAGATGAAATTTATGAATATCCTAGATGGACTTCTTAGTAATTTAGGATACGAGGAAAAATCCTATGAAGATCCTACGAAAACAGCGTTAAGATGGTTAGGTATGAAATGGGCCTGCAAGATTGGTCACAACGGCTGTAGAGATAAAGCTACCAAAAATTTAATTGATTATGTCCAGAGTCGTGAGAAGTATAGGTAATCTTTACAATTGTCACCTATTTTTGTTTTCTCTTAGCACATTCTTAGCACATTCGCAACCAGTGTTTCAAATGTATGATGCGCTATTTTTTTATTAGAAGTTATCGTTATAAATGTGCGATAAAAAGATAATTCTTTTTTTTACGTAATAAATAAACTAAGTCTGTTTTACATAATTATATAAATAAATACATATTTTATTAGGCTGTATGGAAGGTTCTTCAAATGAACTGTAGCAGCGAGAATTTCTTATTTATGACTATTCTTGCTTAAAAAATTTAATTAAAGTACATGGAAAAAAGCATGTGTACTTAGATAAATATTTAATCTTTTAATATAATATATTTAATCATTCAAAACATGTTATGAAGTAAAAAGAATATAAAACAATATAAAAAGTAAAACAGAGGGAGAGGAATTGATAAATTTTTAATGTAATTTGAAATAAATTTCCAATTATGTTTTTAATTGCAAATTTCTCTCTCTGGATAGAAATGATAAATTCAGATAAAATTATAATATTTCAATAAAATTTGTATATATTTCTACCAATCCTCTTATATTAAGCAGTATGATTACATAATTAAGTAATTATAGGAAAATTATTTTCATGACAAGTGCCACTATAGCAGTTTGGGAAAATAATTTAATGTAATATTATTGAAATTATTAGGTTTTTATTAGAACAATAAAAAATGTGATTGCTTGAAAATAACTACAAGTTTAGTCCAATTTAACCACTTTTTCTTTTAGACAAGATCATGAAATGCTCTTATGGTTGAAAGACTGGGTATTTTGTACGGGTATGATGAAAGTAAACATGAGCTTTTGGAATAAAATTAAGAATGAAAGCATTGCCAATACTGATTCGGAACTTTTACACTACTTGCATTGTACTGAAGACGATCTCGCTATCTCATCTCTCTTGACTACAGATTTTCGAAAGAATCCGCGCTTAAATAAGAAAGATGTTTATCGTTCTATTGTAAAGCAGCATGGAAAGAGATATAACGTAGTTGTCCATATCTTAAATAATTATGTAGACATAAAAACAAGGTACTTCTTCAATACACATACTGTAAACTTTTTACCATTGTGAAATTTAATTGAATCTGGTAATAATGAATTGAATTTCTCTTTTAATTACATAGGTTTAATCTAAGTGACAACGAACTACTTGGTGAACTTATCATGAATTCGTATTATTACAAAAATCTCGACGTAGTAAGTTTTACATTGATTTATTGACATGATTAAATTACTTCTTTATTTTTATTTATTCATATGTATGTCGGATACATAAATTTAGATTAGATGTTTAAATAAAAAATAATATATCTCGACAAAGGCAGTTATATAAATGATAATTTTTATTCATAAATAATAATTAATCGGACATTCTTTTATTGTTATTTATGAAGGTATCATGTACCTAGCAACACATATTAGTTGACCAACGGTTGAGTGTTATAAGGCCTGTTCTTTGTACCTGCACTGCTGAACTAGTGCGATAAGTTAGAGTGAGAAAACTTATATTTGTCTCACTTCAATATATTGCACTGGTTCAGTAGTGCAGCTATAAAGAACAGACCTATAGACAGAAAGATTCTATATTGGCCGTTATAGATTCTACATTGACTCAATTTTTTATGCATTGCTCGGAATAATATAAACGCTGCAATTTAAATTTAAATCACGTCTGTGAAAATCAATTGCTTTCTTTCCAGTAGATTCAAGTAAATAATCATACATTAGGGAATTTCAGACATTTTGTGTACTGCTGATATAACGGCATTTTAGACATATATTAAATCACTAAAAATATACTATCACATTATTAAAATACAAAAATACATTCATAAAATACAAAAATACACTCATAAAATTGAATTATATTATTTAAACCTGACTTTGTCATAATATTAATTTCTTCTGTACTTATATGATTTCTTTAGTTTATAATTAATTATAATTTTAATTTTTACAAATATTAGAATTTGTACGATTATACTATAGAAATTTCAAATATTTACATATAGTTGTAAAATCTTATACGTGGCTAAATTTTAAATCTTAGCATTTAGTTCTCTTTTGTGTCGAGATGGTAGTAATAGTTAGTAAATTATTTTTTAAAAGAGAAAACACAGGTTAAAACATGACTGTTACATAAATGGATTCAAATGCTATATTTATTGTTTATTAATATAAATATTATCCGTTTCAGATAGAAAAACGTATAGAAAACCTCTCACGTCGCTTCTCGAGAGGCTTTATAGCGCATAGCATTGAAGTCTTAATTTCGGCACGTAAAAAACAATTGAAAAAAATCTTGGACAAGTTTAAATATTTTAAAGATAAATAAATAAATTAGTTTTATTGTAGTCCGATTCAGTGGAAGTATCAAAATGACACAAGCAACTTTCAAAACTAGATGCAAATAAAGAAATCTTAAAACGCGAATAATTTGTAACTCTAATTCGATGGGTCGTGATATATCAGTTTTGTTCAAACTATATAATTATTATATATTTATTTTTGTCCAAACTATATATATGAAATACATGTATGATGTTATATGTTGTGCATTCTTTTATTACCAATCCATTGTATATACAATATTTCTTTGGCATACTATGAAAAATAATTTTACTTAAGAAGAAGAAGAAGAAGTAAAGAAGAAGAAATATTATGCTAGGAACCTATAATAGTGATAAAAGACAGTAGATTAAAAGTTATTAATCACAATCAATACAGTCAATGCTGTCAAACTAAATCTTGTCATATCACGTATATTCAACATATTTGTCAGTTACCAATAAAATTTTTTATGCAAATATATATACAGGGTGTTAGTTAAGTATGTTGCCATACTTAACAGAGCGATTCTTTGGTTTATTTCAAGTAAAAAAGTTTATATAAACATATGTCCTAAACGGCTTAGTTTCCGAAATAAAAAAATTTAAACGTGTAGTAATAATCTGTTTCGTTTAGAACAGCTTCCTCTAGTACTGGTGTTTTAACTGTCATAGACTTTCTAAGATCAATAGTGTTCCTTACAACCCTTAGAACCCTTTTCTCGAAGATAGCGGTGAATATTCGCAAATGTCTTACGACATGGTAAATTGCGTTAGGGATATCTTTCTGCATAAATACGCCTTGCCTCACGAGAGTTACCATTTGCAAGACCGTAGGCAAAGTGCATATCTGCCATTTCAAAATTTGTAAACTTAGGCATGATAAAACTGATTTTGATAGACTGAAACAATTTAGAAGACGTATGCACAAGCTAACCGACTCGCAGCAACATCAGAACTGAAGTTTATTTTTGATTTTATGACTTTAACTTTGACTTTGTCACTTTGTTTACGGTAGTGCGAATGGTAACTCACGTAAAGTAAGACATATTTATGCAGGAAGATATCTCCAACGCAATTTACCGTTTCGTCAAACATTTACGAACATTGACCTGTATTTCGGAAACTAAGACGTTTAGGACACATGTTTATATAAACTTTTTGAAACTTTTGAACTTGAAATAAACCAAAGAATCGCTCTGTTGAGTATAGCAACATACTTAACTAATACTCTGTATATATATAGCGAAAATGAGAAATTAAGATATCTCAATTTGCTAATATGCAAATAATAAGTCGATATTAATCAGTTAATTTCTTAATTTGGTTTCATAAACCAAAGTATATTAATCACTTAATTAACCAAATATATTAATCACTTAATTAACTAAAGTATATCACTTTTTTTAAACAATATAGAACTGCGTGTTAATATTGACGATATTTTTTAAAATTGTCTCAATCGTTTCAGTTAATATTGGCAATTGCATTCACACCCGGTCAAATCAGTCACACCCGGTTTAATTTACTCTCTTTCCTCCTCCTATTTTATCTATATATTTTATATTATTTAAAATAAAGTTTAATAGCGGTAGAGTAATTCTTTTGCAAGAAATTGATTTGAGCCGATTTTAAGATATAATTTCGTTCTATTGATAGATTACTCGTAACAGTATAGTGTATACTGACGAAGGACGCTTTTTGGATACAATAGCAGTAACCTAATTCGATTATTTAACTTTGGAAAATATTGATATCCCGGTTACTTTGCAGCGAATTGTCGATAAGGTAAGACACAAGAGTTTCAAATTACCCGAACTTAGAAACTTAAAACAATTGACGCGTATTGAGTATAATAATATATAATTAATAAGAGAAAACATTATTAGTATAAATTTGAAACACGAAATTAAGCACAGAAACAGAAAAGTTTTCATATAGTTATTGTGTATGTGTGATAGCCCAGTGGAGATTAAAATTTTCGAACGAACGATTAAGATTAGTAAACATAATTTTGTGTATTTTTTCTGAACAAACCTGGAAAATTTTACAATTTTTCATCGAAAACAACATATTCATATTGCATACCCGCACAAAGTATCTGAGATTTTTTAATTATAATATTTCAGAGTTCGTAAACGATAACGCGTTCATATACATATCGTATACACAGTTTCGCGTGTTTAATCTTTCCAAAATATTATTTAAGATGCCTCTGATACCTAACAATTACCGTTACTTTGTTTTCCTTAAAACCTGTCTTTGTCTTTTTAGCAGAATGTAAGAATGTTTACCTACACGGAAAAAATAATTCCGTGATGCAACTGAGTTTTCGGTTGCTAGTCAAACCTGGCTGTAGGAATAGAAAAATTTCTTTATGAAATTCTTGTTCAATTATTCTCAGTTGCTTGAACAGAGTTCTAATATCGCTGAATGAATATTCAGCATATCGCTGAATATCAGAAGAATATTTTTGGTTGCGGCAACAGAAATATTAGTTTTCAAGATAACGTTTTCAAGTTATCAAAGATAACGCTTCTGATCATTTAATTTTCAGTTGGTTCTTATTTGGTTGCACCAAATGAAATTTTTTTTGCGTGTACTTTGTTTGAAAAATAAGTGACACGTTAATATAATATAAAAATTTTCTGATAAAGGGAACTCTCTCTATTTCGCCTTTCTCTTTTTTATATTTTTGTTATAACAAAAATTAAAACTATGAAAGAATGTGTTGTGCATATTACATTTTATATATTAAATAATTTTCCTTGATACTAATTAAATTTTTTGTGTAGATATTGCAAGGATGCGAGTAATATCTTTGAAACTACTCTTTCGTGTCATTCTGATATTCACCATCAAAATAGCTGATACTACCAATGCTGATACTAATCTGGAAGATGACAAATATTGTTCAAATATTTCCGGACTTTTACCGATCAGTGTAGTAGCCCCGATAAAATATGACATTCAACTCGATATAAGGTTCGGTTATAGACTTATATCAGGCATGTCAAAGATCACGTTTCTTGTGCGGAAACGAACAAAAGTCATTCATCTGCATTCGCACGGACTGAATGTAGACTATCACTACACAAAACTTACATTATTCATTCAATTTTCGGGGCAAAAAGATGAAAGTGAGATTGTGTTATATACTTTAAAAGAGCATAAAAAATGTGATGGAGCTCAGATTTTGATTTTGCTTTTTGATGAGAATTTATATCCTGGGAAATATAATTTGCATTTAAAATTCAGCTATTTGAGAGAACAACTCGGCGTTATTCAATATTCATTTCTAACCAATAATATTCCGTAAGTACTCATGTTGAAATATTATGAAATTGAAAAGAAAATAAATAAAATTATATATAGAGAATTCTTCAATATCAATCTTCTTCAATAATTAAAACATTTTGTAGATCTATAACATGAAACATTCTTAAAAACTTTCTAGACCGTTAAGAAATATTTTTTACTTATTTAATGATATAATGAGCTAGAATTTTTGTATAAAATGTATAGGTTCTAAAATATTTGAAAACATTTTTACGTAACGTCAATTCTATGGCATCCTTATAAATGTAGTATACTAAGTAATCTGTATATAAGTTAAAAAAGAGGTAAAAATTTATTATTATTAATGGCTTGTTGTTAAAATATAGTAGGTTGTTGATTACAAACATGTATCAACGCAATGCGATACGAGCAATGTTTCCATGCTGGGACGATCCAGCAGTGAGGGCATCCTTCAACATTTCAATCAAACATCCTAATAGCACAGAAGTTTTTTCGAATAAACCTGTATTGAAGACAACAACTGATATATATGGTGTACAAAAGGAAATTTTTCATGAAATGCTCTCAATGCCTACATATCTCATAGGGATTGTGATAGTTGATCTCATAAGTGAACTTGAACAAATGAACTTTAACTATTTTTGGCACGAAGAAGATTTATTCGATATCACATCCCGAATTAAAACCGCCAAGCTCCAATTGGCAAAGACCAGTATTGCAAATTTAACGTCCATACTATCTGACATAATGCAAATGAATTTTACGAACGTAATTAAGAAAATTGACCACGTAGTTTTGAATACTAAAATGAAATCTGTGGGAAAACCTGGACTTATCGTGTACAAGTAAGCGATAATAATTAAAATCTTACACACAAATTATTAGAACCAAAAAAGTTATTTGACACCTAGAATTTGATGATACGTATATATTGCAATAGTTAGTTTTAATCGAAAAACGTACGCACACCCGTTAATAAATAAAATCAAATTTAATATTTTGTATTTTTTCTAGAAATAATTTTATTTAGTAAACGATGCCATTAAAGAAATTATAGATGATCTTGACATGATATTTCAAAGTCCTCTTTCAAATTAACGTAAATATTAAATATTAAATATTAACGTAAATATTATCATTTTTGTTCTACTAGAAATCATACAAATATTGTCTGAGAAACTTTTCCTATTTCCTCAATTTTACTAAAATATTAGTTGATTAAGCTTTGCGTTAACATCATATGTATTATTTGAAATACTAGTTGTGAAGAATATTTATGATAGAACCACATATATTTTTTATGATTGAACCACGTACAATATTTTTTCTTCTTTTTAGGATTTTTCTCTGAAATTTCAGATACGTCGGGATTGTCGTTAATATAATTCCTTTAAGTACAAATTTTACTTTTTCTTCGAGGGACTGATAAACTGCTGATGTTTTTTCTTTATTTGTTCCGTTATTATTATAAAAGTTCGCTTAAAAAACGAAAGTATTCATATGTTTTCGCCAATCACAGTTCAATCTTTCTTAAAGCGATAGATAAAAAAGGATAATATTGCATAAGGTTTAACCTGAATTTCAGATTAAATTAATGTGAAACTGTAAAATAATGATCGATTTACAGTGAAATTCAGACTTCCTCTCTCTCTCTCTCTCTCTCACTCTCTCTCTCTCTTTCTCTCTCTCTCTCTTTCTCTGTGAATGTAATATAATCTGATCCTTTTCATATTCAACATATTTTAAGCAGGACACACTGTATAACTGTAACGCTCAGAGAACATGTTCACGAGTAGAATTTCAAGTACTCACACATGGTTTATTTGAAATTTTATAATATATTATAAAAAACGAAGAAAAGATTAGAATATCGTATTTTTCATCTCTTCATAACTAATAATGTATCTAAACAGCAAATATTCCTTATGACTATTCCTTATGCTATATTAGGGAAATTTGAAAAAAACTGAGAATTAAATTGTGCATATTCTCATGACAAAACAGTTCTGATATAAATATGTTCCTTGCAATTTACAGAGAACGAGATATACTATTCAACGAGACATTGGATTTTTCTGGTCGACGATTGCAGATTATGTTGCTAATAGCACGTGAATTGGTATATCAAGTTTTTTATTCAGTCAGTAACAATAGCTACAGTGACACATCGTTAAACGAAATGCTCGTCTTGTTCTACAGTTATTATGCTGTGTCCCAGGTCAGCACTCCTGATTATTGTATGTCATTGATTAATGTCACTGACATTAATAGAACGCACATTTTATGGTTTTACAGTTAAAGTACATTGTTGATCTCGTAATAACACAGTTAAGCGCTTGTAAATACTTCTCATTAATCTTTAAAAAATATTTATTTATTTCGTGAATATCTTCATCGATGTCACATTTAATTTAATTGCAACGGCGGTTTTTGTAGATGTCGATAAAATTTCCGGTAATGGAGCTTTTCGTTGTGCAACATGTACAGCCTATTATGGATTTTGACTACGATTTTGTCAGGAATTTTCGTAATAGTAAGGACGCTGAAAAAATTGACTCAGTTACTTACCCTCTGTATGTCTATAAAGGTAAAATTCAATAAATAGTTAACTGATTGTTCTAAAATGACTTAATTTCTCATGCTACATTATGTGCATTTTTTTAGGTGTTGCTCTAATACGCATGCTATTTTATATTGTTACTCCAAAAACTTTTCGGGAGGGCATGAGTGAATATGTAAAGAATAAGTGAGTAATTCATGGTACAATGACATTATAATTACTTTGTCTTGTATTGTATTCATTCATGAGAATTTCTTATGTGCTCGTTTTTTATGTTATTTCACAAGAATTTTACGTTCACAATGATGATAATTCATCTGTATTATTATATGTACAATATTATACGTATATATTCATGGAAAATTCAACTTTAATATTGTGGAATTAAGAACATTATTTCATAAGAAAATTTATAGAATATTTTGTGCTATTTGGGTAAATCCAGTTCTGTGATACAAACCATTCTTTGTTACAAAATTATCTTCTAAATCTCTATATTTTCTCAGCAGAGATTATCTCATAGTTCAGAAATCTGGTTTTAAAAGATTTTCTATAGAAGATAGCCATCTTGTTTAGACAGACGTTTCACTGTGTATTCTCCGATTTAACTAATTGCGAAAATCACAAATTATTCTTAACGTAAAAGTTTAAGTCTTCAGCTATTAATGATATTTCGACAGAACTCATGACTTATGGGAAGCTATGCAAAATGCTTACCATTCGATAAACAAAGAGAACTATACAATAAGTAAAATAATGGATACATGGCTAAGGCAAGAACATTATCCTGAGGTGTACGTTCAACGTAATTTTAATGGCACTGTAGTATGTTCTTTATCAGCATTTAACCTTGATGTCACATGGCAGATACCTATAACGTATATTACACAGTCAGATCTTATAATTTTTACTTTAGGTAATGTTGAATGGTTAAATTATTATCAGGAAGTAACTATTTCTGACATTGAACCAAATGATTTCATCTTAGTCAACTTACAACAAATTGGTGAGTAGAGCTTGATAAACTTACCACGTTTCTTTAATTATTTCATAATAAGTTTTAAGTTTCATATAAACATATACATATGTTTACAACTTTTATCAAAAAACATAATACGGTATATAGTTAGACACATAGCGGCATTTGCAAAATATTATGTGAAGTATTTGGTACTACTGTTATAGTTGTGAAGTTTATTACAAGTCCGCGATATGTATCATCGCTTGAAATAATTAATTTAACTAATTACTTAAATTATATATGTGAATAAAATTTTCGATTATAATATATAAATTTCATAAAACAATTAATTTATTTAAAAAATCTCTCTATAATGACACTGTGTAATTCGCGGTACGTTGAAAGATATGCGTGATTTGAATTTTGTATTGTATATTTCAACTAAACATGCAAAGAGAAAGAAGAGACATGATCTTTAAAAAATGTTAATCGATAAACGCAATGAAAAAAAGTTTGCATCATAATATTCTTAACTTTTTGCATGACAGGTTACTATCGTGTGAATTACAACAGCAGAAATTGGGAAAAGATTGCTTTGTACTTAAAATTTGACAGTTATGAACTTATACCAGTTCTTAATCGAGCTCAACTGATCAGTGATTCGTATTATTTCGCGAGTAAGGGCGAACTCGAGTCTACTATCTTCTTAGATATTATTAGATATTTAAAACGGGAAACTGATTATATAGCGTGGTATCCAATGTTCAACATTATTTTGTCAATGTCGACTTATCTTCTTAAATATCCGGAGAGCGCATTTGTGAAAGTAAGTAGTAGCAAGTTTCGTTAACAAATCCAATCAGCTATTAGTTAACAGACTCGGTTATCGAAAAAGATCGATATTTTGCAAGTTATAGGAATATGTAAAGTGGAAAGAAAAGATTTTGGAATTAGGTATATATTTGCACGTAGATAATGCCTTGGTATGTGTGATGAGGCTAGCGAGAAACTAAGAAACATCTCTTGTAGGACCACATTATAGAAATCCTAGACGGACTCCTTAAGAATATAGGTTTGAAAGATTTTCCAACAGATGAAGAAGGCGCCGTTACATCATTGAGACTAATAGCAAAAGGTTGGGCCTGTACCTTCGGCCATAAGGAGTGCATAGAAGATGCCAGCATTAAATTAATGACACGTATATCTAACTCACACATGAAAACGTAATAACCATAATTATAATTTCGTTTTTTTGTTAATATATTTACGTATTACTGTTGATCTTATTATTCATGATTTATGAATATTGTCATGAGTCATGAATCTGAATGTCGAGAAACGAGAAAATTAATTTTTGTTAAGAGATTTAATTTAATTCTTATGATAGTAAAATAATATGCACAAATAATATGCGGAACTGAAAATAATTTAATTCAAATTAATCAAATTTTTCTCACAGTGACGAGCATGAAATAGAGTCTCTATGGAAGAACATGGTACTTTGTGTTGGGATAAAGACGCTAAACATGACACAGTGGAGGATGATTCTGGATAAGGCCATGATCGAATATGATAATAATATATTACGACTTTTGGCTTGTTCTGAAAATAAAGATATCATTATATATTATTTGGATTTATTACTGGATTTATTACTTTATCAAAACAAAAAAATATCCTGGAAAGATATATATTATGATATTGTGAAGAGGAATGCAAACAAGCCCGCCGTACTTAAACATATCTTGGACAATTTTATCATAATAAAATCTAAGTAATTCTTATTTATTAATACATGTACGCTACTAATCATCGTAGGTTTATTTGCACCATATAATAATCAATCGAATGTTCCCTTTTATAATTTTTTATAGACGTGCTATAAATGACACCATAACACTTGCTCACATAATTCTGAATATGTACTCTACTGAAGATCTGGACAAGGTAAATTTTATACGTTGTTAAATATTTCTCTCTCCGTCTAAATTATTTACTTTTATTTCTTAAATAATTTTATTTATCTTTGTATGCATTGTATGTGTTAAATTGCTTTCATTATAATAATTTTGATACATCTCAACATAATAATATACAAATAATGAATCGATAATAATATGTTAACTTTTTAATGTTTCGTTAATTAAAATAATCATTTTAAATTTTTTATTAATAATATAGAACAGGAGAGATTACACACGTGTACACAGAACATAGGAATTTAAGAGCAAATTTGCATGAGAAATATAGATGTGTGCATTCATTGTTTATTAATATCAAAATCATCCGTTTTAGATAGAAAAATATATTGCAAAGGATCTCAGCCTGTGGACAGATCACTGTTTGAAATGTACTGTTAACCGCTTGATATTGTGGCAAAAGAAACAAATGGCGAAAGTAATCAGCAAGTTCAGCTTCTTTTAAGGCTACAAGAATAAATCGATTTTATTACAATTCGACACAGAAATCAATATCGATAGAGAAATTAAAACTGTCTGATTCCAGTGATATAAGTGAAGGAATTCTAAACTATAAATGATGTTAATTCGGAATGTTAATTCGGAAACTATATCATGTGCTCTTTCGTAGAGAGTTACACATATTGATGTCAAACACATGTTTTACATAATGTAATTTATATTCACTAATCATAATTACAATATATAAATTGTGTGTATTTTTCAGAGAAATTCCTGATATAAAAAACTATAAATTAACGAGGTTTTCGAGTTTGTATTGTTATTATATTTACTTTGTATTATTATTAATATTGTATTTTTATTAATATTTTTTCTCTTGTGCGATCTTGTTTTAATAAAAATGTAAAAAAATGTATTGCTTTGTGTATTGCTTTAAAAAATTTTAATTAGTAACAGTTTAATTGTAATTGATATCAGTTTAATTTTAATTGTACAATTTTACGGTGTGTTACGTTAAATTTATTTTAGAGTTATTTATGAGAAAAACTGCATCAATATCGGTTACCAGCATTTAATGCTATGAATCTTCTACATTTCAAAATATATTTATTTGTCGGAGAGCCTTTTATCTTATACTTTGTAATTATTTATATTTTCTATGTGTAACCTGCGTTTTAACAAACGATAATGGCCATAAAATAATGGTTATAGGCGGATTGAAGTAAATGTGTATTTTTTGTGCGGGAAATTTGCTACTATGGCTTGTTTGAAAGATCTCTTCGTTAGTTATTCAACAAAAATATCGATAGAATTTAGTTATTGCAACAATATTCAATAACGTATAATTTCTTACTTTTTAATTTTTCATGTCACTACAAATAACATTACAATATTGTTAGGAGAGGCTTCCGTAACTCAATATTTCTAAAACTTTGTTGTAATATTCAAAGAGAGATCATATTATCCGGTAATATTTTTGAAATATTTGTAAAATATTAAGTAAAAGAACGTTTAATAGATACACATGAAAGCAATATTTCGAAATGTTGATCTAATACTCTTTGTTTTTTTGGCATCCTGTATGTAATTTACCTTCTTTTATGTAATTATATAAAATAGATTTTGTTTGCATATATGTAGAGAGTAAGCCAGTAACTATTGTTATTTTAAGTATTTTCGAAGCAAGAAAACAAAAGTAGCCGATATATAATCAAAATTGTTATTATTAATAAAATATTGTCATAATATCTTAGTAAATTAAATTTTCTTAGAAGAATACATTGTTATAGTAATTTTCTCTATCGGAGAGCAGTACCGAAATAGCATTTATCTAAAACAGTATATCATACAGTATATGTGAGAAACTTCATTCTAGCTTGTAACACGTCGTTTAACTTTATTCACTTACAATGGAGAACATTAATACAAAATTTCGAAAAGTTAAAAAATTTATACTTAGCCAGCTCAGTTCTTTCTTATCTCTTATAGTTAAGAATATTATATATTATAATTTTATTCCGATTTTAATAAAACTCAGGGAAAATATTCTAAAAGATTTTATCCTAAAGATAATAAAGATCTTATCACCATCTCGCGATTTTTTATTAAAGAAAGCATATAAACAATACAACCCTAGGACATTCTAGACCCGGTCTCTCTTATAAAAACGTAAGTATTGGTATTCTAGCTAGTTTGCAATGAATTGTCGATAAGGTAAGACACAAGAGCTTCAGATTACCCGAATTTAGAAACTTAAAACAATTGACGTGTATTGATTATAATAATATATAATTATATATAATAATATATAATAATATATAATATATATAATATATAGCTCAGTGGAGATTAAAATTACGTTTTTCGAACAAGCGGTTAAGAATACTAAATAAAATTTTATATATTTCTCTTGAACAAACCTGGAAAATTTTTCTGTTTTTCATCGAAAACATATTCATATCGCATATCCGCATATAGTAACAGATTTCTTAATTATTAGATTTCAAAGTGCGTAAACGATAACGCGTTTATATACATATTGTATACACAGTTCTGCGTGTTTAATCTTTCCAAAATATTATTCAAGGTGCCTCTGATATTTAACAGTTACCGTCGTTTTGTTTTCCTTCAAACCTGCCTTTGCTTTTCGAGCTTAGCAGAATATAAAAATGTTTACGTACACGGAAAAATAATTCCGTTTGTTCAATCGAATTTTCGGTTGCTCAAGAATCAGGCGAAAACTGGGCTGTAGGAACAGAAAAATTTTTTTATGAAATTTCCGTATAGTCAAGCATTCTTAGTTGCCTCAACCGAGTCCCAATGAATGTTCAGATAAATATTTTCGGTTGTGACAACAGAAATATTAGTTTTCATGACAGAGATATATATCGCTTTTGATTACCTAATTTTCAGTTCCTATTTAGTTGCACCGAGATTTTTTTGCGTATATTTCGCTTAAAAAATAAGTGTTCATATAATATAACAAATCTTCTGATTAAGAGAGCTCTGACTACTTCGCCTACCTCCTTTTTTACATTTTTGTTATAACAAAAATTAAAACTATGTAGAAGAATGTGTCACGTATATTATATTTTATATGTATTAAATAATTTTCTCCAATACTAATTAAATTTTTAGTGTAGATATTGCAAAAATGCGAGTAGTATCTTTGAAACTACTCTTACGTGTCGTCCTGATCTTCACCGTTAAATTAGCTGATATTGCCAATACTATCGATGCTACCAATGTGAAAGATAAAGAATATTGTTCAAATATTTCCGGACTTTTACCGCTCAGTATAGTAGCCCCGATAAAATATGATATTGAACTCGATGTAAGGATCCAAGACAAAATTATATTAGGCATGTCAGGTATCACGTTTCGTGTGCGGAAATCAACGAACATTATTCATCTACATTCTCACGGATTGGATGTGAACTCTCAACACACAAGAATTATGTTACTCATGCGATATATGGGGGAAAAGGATGACAGGGAGATTTTTTTATATAGTTTCAAGGAGCTTAAAAGATGTGATGAAGCTCAGATTTTGGCCCTGTTTTTTTATGGAAATTTAACTACAGCAAAATATAAGTTGTATTTAAAATTCAACTATCCTTTGGAAGAACAATTTGGCATTATTCATTATACATTTACAACTAACAAAATAACGTAAGTAGTCATGTTAAAATATTATGAAACTGAAAAAAAATTAAATATAATTATATACAGATAATTATATATATATATATATATATATATATATATATATATATATATATATATATATA
>NW_022639646.1:213996-223095 GCF_010583005.1 Odontomachus brunneus
ATATATATATATATATATATATATATATATATATATATATATATATATATATATATAATAAATATATATGAATATATGTAAATTATAATTATGTAATTATATATAATTCGTGTAAATAAATTTTGTCATTATAAAATGATCATTCACATGTACGCGTGTACGCACATACACACACATCCGCTAACTCATGGAGGATCAGTGTACATGTAAATTAGATTAAATTGAATAAAATTCCTTTATCATTTTGTAAACAATTACATAAAATTCTAAATTATTTATCAAGAATGTGAATGACTACGCACCATACGATAGATGAGCTGTGATGGTGACTTCTGCCGCTGTTTGCTTTTATATTAAGTCAAACTGAACAAAAAAGCCCTCTACCATTTTCCAAATGATTACGTTGACGTTTTGTTATTAATTAAAAGAAATTGGTGCATTAACACCCACAACTGTACGCAAAACTTCTTGAATTCTTTAATAATTAAAACGAATGTGCACCAAACTTCTTCAATAATTAAAACATTTCGTAGATCTATAACATGAAACATTCTTAAAAATTTTAAAGCCATTTAAGAAATATTTTTTACATTTAATGATATAATGAGCTAGAACTTTTGTATAAAATGTATGGGTTTTTGACATTTTGAAAAGTTTTTTTGTTACCTGACGCCATTTCTATGACATCTTTATAAGTGTAGAGTATTAAGCAATTTGTATGTAAGTTACAAAACAAGTAAAAATTTATTATTATTAATGGTTTGTTGTTAAAATACAGTAGGTTGTTGATCACAAACACGCATGAACGCAATGCGACACGAGGAATGTTTCCATGCTGGGATGATCCAGCAGTAAAAGCATCCTTCAACATTTCAATCATACATTCTAGTAGCACACAGGTTTTTTCAAATAAACCTGTATTGAAGTCAACAACTGAAAAATATGGTACACAAAGGACACTATTTCATGAAATATCCTCAATATCTACAGAATTTTTAGGGATTGTGATAGTTGACCATCTCAGTAAACCTCAACAAATGAAAATTAACTTTTTCTGGCATGAAGAAGACTTTTTCCAAAATAAAACAAACACACTCCAATTGGCAAAAACCAGCATTGCAGATTTAACGACCACAATATCGAACATAATGCAAATAAATCTTACGGACATAATTGAGAAAATTGACCACGTAGTTTTGAGAACTCCATTGAAATTTGTGAGGAAACCCGGACTTATCGTCTACAGGTATGCGATATATAATTGAAATCTTATTACACAATTTGATTGTGAGAATCGGAAAAATTACTTGACGCTCAGAGTTTGATGATACACATACATCCATGCAATAATTAGTTTTAATCGAAAAAGGTACGCACATCTGTTAATAGATAAAATTAAATTTAATATTTTGTACTTTTCCTAGAAATAATTCCATTTAAAAAATGATGCCATTAAAGAAATTAAAGATGATCTTGACATGACATTTCAAGGTCTTCTTTTAAATTAACATAAATATTATCATTTTTTGTTGTACTAGAAATCATACAAATATCATATAGGAAAAAACCTTTCTTTTCTCACTCAATTTTTTTGAAATATTAGTTGATTAAGCTTTACGAGGATATCAAGTTTATCATTTAATATACTAGTTACGAAGAATAATAGAACCTCGTAATATTTTTTCTTCTTTTAGGAGTTTTTTTTTAAATTTTAGATACGCTAGGATTGCTGTCAATATAAATCTCTTAGATATAATTTTTACCTTTCTTTCGAAGAACTGATAAACTGCCCAATTTTTTTCTTTATCTGTTTTGTTATTATTATAAAAGTTCATTTAAAAGGTGAAAGTATTCACAGTTTTCGCCATTTACAGTTCAATCTTATTTAAAATCACGGACACAAAGGATAATATTACATAAAATTTAATTTGAATTTCACTCTAAATCAATGTGAATCAGTAAAATAATGATTTATATTGAAATTCAAACTCAATGTAATATAATCTTGTTCTTATATTCAACATATTTGAAGCAGAAAATGCTATATATAACTGTAACGCTCAGAAAACACATTCACGAGTAGAGTGTAATTTCAAATACTCACAGATACGGGGTATTGGAAATTTTATGATATCCCAGAAAAGACGAAGGAAAGATTTGGATTGTATTTTTCATCTCTTCATAACTAATAATATATCTAAAGAGAAAATATTCCTTATGACTTATGCTATACTAGGGAAATTTTAAAAAGCTGAGAATTAAATTGTACATATTCTCATGACAAAAAATTTTTGATTTAATAAGTTCCTTGCAATTTGCAGAGAACAAGATATAGCATTCAACGAGAAATCTGGTTTTTCTGGTCGACGATTGAAGATTATGTTGTTAATAGCACGTGAATTGGTACATCAAGTTTTTGATACAGTCAATAACAATAGCTACGTTCACACATCGTTAGAACAAATGCTCGTCTTATTTCACAGCTATTATAGTACGTCCCAGGTCAGCACTCCAGATTATTGCATGTCATTGATTAATATTACTGACATTAATAGAACGCACATTTTGTAGTCTTACAGTTAAAGTACTTTGTCGATCTCGTAATATCATAGTTAAATACATGTAAATATTTTTTATTAATGTTCATATAATATTTATTCATTTTTTTAATTTTCTCATCGACATTACATTTAATTTAATTGTAATGACGGTTTTTTGTAGATATTGACAAAACTTCCGTTAATGGATCTTTTCGTTGTACAACATGCACAGCTTATTATGGATCTTGACTATGATTTTGCGGGGAATTTTCATAATATTACGGATGATAAAGAAATTGATTCGATTACTTACCCTCTGTATCTCTATAAAGGTAAAACTCAATAAACGCAGTTAACTGATTGTTCTGAGGTAACTTAATTTCTCATTCTGTATTATGTGGATTATTGTAGGTGTCGCTCTAATACGCATGCTATTTCATACTTTTGGTCCAGATACTTTTCGGATGGGCATCAGTATATATGTAATAGACAAGTGAGTAATTCACGGTAACATTATAATCACTTCGTCTCGTATTATATTTATTCATGAAAGTTTGTTATGTGCTCGTTTCTTACGTTATCTCATAAGAACAACATTACGCTCAACATGATGATAATTCTGTATTACTACATGTACAATATTGTGCGTATATATTCATGGAGAATTTGACTCAAATATTGTGGAATTAAGAACATTCCTATTTCATAAGAAAATTCATAGAATATTTTGTGCTTTCTGGATAAATCCAGTTCTCTGATACAAATGAGTTAAATTATTCCTTGTTATAAAATTATCTTCTAAACCACTATATTTTCTCAAGAGAGATTATCATAATGCTCAGAAATCTGGTTTTAAGAGATTCTCCGTAGAAGACACTCTGTTCAGACAGACGTTTCACTGTGTATTCTCCGATTTAACTAATTGCGAAAATCACAAATTATCCTTAACGTAAAAGTTTAAGTCTTCAGTTATCAATGATATTTCGACAGAATTCGTGAGCTCTGGAACAACCAACAAATTGTTCACTACCATAAGCATAAACTGAATTATACAATAAGTGAAATAATGGATACATGGCTAAGGCACGGACATTATCCTGAAGTGTACGTTGATCGTGATTTTGGTGGCAACACTGCAGTGTGTTCTTTATCAGTATTTAACTTTGACGTTAAATGGCGGATACCTATAACGTATATTACAGGATCAAATCTTAAACGTTTTACCTTGGGTAATATTAATTGGCTAAGTTATTATCATGATATAACTATTTGTGACATTGAACCAAATGATTTTATTTTAGTCAACTTACAACAAATTGGTGAGTATGGCTCGATAGACGGTAATTATGCAATATAGTGGACCCACTTCCGATGATCTTGACCTTGACATATATTATCAAGGACACTTTTCTGAGTGATATTCAAGAAGTTTTACCCGTCGCTCGTTGTTTGTTAAAAAGTTATTAACAAAAAAAGTTGCGTAAAATGGATGTAATTTTTGAACACTGTATATACGAAAATATAGAATTTGTAGGCTAGGAAGGTACCTGCTATTAAACTGAGTAACATTCAAAAGGTATGAACTGGCGCTTATTGTTTGTTAAAAAGTTATTTACAAAAAGAAGATACATTAATTTTAACACAGAATATTAAGTGTAATAGGTAAACGGTAAGCGTGATTCTTTCTAGACATTTAGTTCTCATAGAGACACGCACCCACGCGCGCGCGTGCGTGCGTACGTGCGTGCGTGTGTGCGTGCGTGCGTGCGAAAAGTATTTCTGTCACACCAATTCATCAATAAAGTATTTGTTCATATATTTCATTTCGTATTTTTCCTTTAAAAAAGCAAGGAATCGTGTGTTACATTGAGAAATTCATGCAAATGCATGTTGAAAATTTGAAAACCGTGTGTTGCGTTTAGTTGCATCGCACACACACACGCACACACACACATACACACACACTGCTCGCCTGCACGCGCGCTCGCGGTGGGTGCATGTGTTTTTACTATATTTGAAGTTTTATAAATAGAATGGTATATTATCTCTCACACATTAATTTATGCAGTGTCGCAAAATTACATGGATAATTGTTAAATCATTCAAATATAATAAGAACACATGCACACACCGCAAGCCCGGGCAGGCGGGCGAGCGCGTGTGCAGGCGAGTAGTGTGTGTGTGTGTGTGTAGCAGGCACTTTCCTAGCGTACAAATTCGATGTTTTTGTATATACTGTGTCCAAAAATTACACTCATTTTATGCAACTTCTTTTGTTAATAACTTTTTAACGAACAACGAGCGATGGCTAAAACCTTCAGAAGGTCACTCAGGAGGGTGGAGGACCTCTACAACATATGTCAAGGTCAAGGTCATCGGAGGTGGGTTCACTATACTGCATAATTACCTTTCAATTGAACTTGCAAAGAAAAAAGAGACGTGATCTTTCAAAAATATTTATTGACAAACGCAGTGGAAAACAGTTTGCAACATAATACTCTTAATTTTTTGTATAATAGGTTACTATCGTGTTAATTACAACAACAGAAATTGGGAAGAGATTACCCGGTACTTACTATCTGACGATTATAAACGTATACCAGTTCTTAATCGAGCTCAACTGATCAGTGATTCGTTTTATTTCGTGAGCAATGGCGAACTCGAGTCCAATGCCTTCTTCGATATTATTCTATATTTGAAACAAGAAACTGATTATATAGCATGGTATCCAATGTTCAACATTATTTTCTATATGTCGACTTATCTTAAATATCCGAAGGGCGCATATGTGAAAGTAAGTAGTAGCAAGTTTCATTAACCAATTTAATCAGCTATTAGTTAATAGACTTAGTTATCGGAAAAGATTGCTTTGCAAGTTGTAGGAATATGTAAAATTGAAAGAAAAGGTTTTAGAATTAGGTACATATTCGCACGTAGATAATGCCTTCGTATGTGTCATGAGACTAGTAAAAAACTAAGAAATATCTTCTAGGATTTTATTGTAGAAATCCTAGGTACACTCCTTAATAATATAGGTTTGGAGAATTCTCCTGGTGAAGAAAACACCGTTACATCTTTGAGATTAATGGCAAAACATTGGGCCTGTATCCTCGGCCAGCAGGCGTGCATGGAAAATGTCAACGATAAATTAACGATACGCATCGCTGACTTGGAAATGGAAATGTAATAATCATTATAATTTCATTTTTCTTGTTAAAATATTTACGTATTATTGTTGATCTTATTGTTCATGATTTATGAATATTGTTATAAGTCATGAATCTGTATGTTAAGAAAGAAGTTGATTAATTTTCGTTAGAAGATTTCATTTTTATTTCCATTTACATTGAGAAGAAATAGTAATAGTAGTTTAATATTTGTGACTTATGTAATTATATAATGAAAGTAATAAGTTGGTTATAAGATGACCAAATTTGCAATGAAGTACTATACACAACGCTTGTGATAACAACCATACATGCATTTCACAATTATTATTTCATATAACGTTATTATTTCTTATAACAGTAAAATAAGATACGCAAATAATGTGCAGAATTGAGAATAACTTAATTCAAATTAATCAATTTTTTTCACAGTGATTACCATAAAATTAATTCGCTATGGATGGACTTGGTACCTTGCACTTTGATGAAGACGCTAAACGTGACCCAGTGGATAAATATTTTGAATAAGGCCCTAGAGGAATATAATAATAATATATTACGGCTTTTGACTTGTTCTGAAAATGAAGATATTATTATATATTATTTGGATCTAATAATGGGATATATGGGATATATGGGATATATGGAATATATTACAAATGACAAAAGAGTACCCTGGAAAGATATATATTATGATATTGTGAAGAGGCATGCAAGCAAGCCCGCTGTACTTAAACATATCTTGGACAATTTTATCATAATAAGATCTAAGTAATTCTTATTTATTAATACATGTACGCTACTAATCATCGTAGCTTTATTTGCACCATATAATAATCAATCGAATGTTTCCTTTTATAATGTTTTATAGACATGCTATAAATGACATCATAACATTTGCTCACATAATTCTGAATGTGTACTCTACTGAAGATCTAGACAAGGTAAATTTTATACGTTGCTAAATATTTTTTTCTCCGTTTAAATGATTTACTTTTATTTCTTAAATAATTTTATTTATCTTTGTATACATTGTATGTGTTAAGTTGCTTTCATTATAATAATTTTGATACATCTCAACACACTAATATACAAATAATGAATCGATAATAATATGTTAACTTTTTAATGTTTCGTTAATTAAAATAATCATTTTAAATTTTTTATTAATAATATAGAACAGGAGAGATTACACACGTGTACATAGAACATAGGAATTTAAGAACAAATTTGCATGAAAAATATAGATGTGTGCATTCATTGTTTATTAATATCAAAATCATCCGTTTTAGATACAAAAATATGTTGTAAAGGATCTCGATCCGTGGGTAAATTACTGTTTGAAATGTACTGTTAACCGCTTGATATCGTGGCAAAAGAAACAAATGGCGAAAATAATCCGTACGTACGGCATGTTCTTTTAAGGCTACAAAAACAAATCGATTTTATTACATTTCGACACAAAAATCAGTGTAGATGGAGAAATTAAAACTGTCATGATCCAAGATACAAACAAATGAAGAAATTCTAAACTATAAATAATGTTAATTCGGAATCATAATTCGAGAATTACATCATGTGTTTTTTTATACAGAGTTAATTATTATTACATATACAGAGTTAATTCATACAGAGTTACCCATGTTAATGCCAAACACATGTTTCATATAATGTAATTTGTATTCTTTCATCATAATTATAATGCACAAATTGTGTGTATTTTTCAGAAAAATTCCTAATATATGAAATCATAAAATATCATGATTCCTGAATTTTATTGTTATTAATATTTATTTTGTATTGTTATTAATATTGTATTTTTATTAATATTTTTTCTCTTTTGCAATCTTGTTTTAATAAAAATGTAAAAAAATGTATTGCTTTGTGTATTGCTTTAAAAAATTTTAATTAGTAACAGTTTAATTGTAATTGATATCAGTTTAATTTTAATTGTACAATTTTACGGTGTGTTACGTTTAATTTACGGTGTGTTAAGTTAAATTTATTTTACAACATCTAGAGTTATTTATGGGAAAAAGTCATAAATATTGCTTACCGGCATTCAATGCAATGAATATCCTACATGTAAAAATATATTCATTTGTTGGAGAGTCTTTTATCTTATACTTTGTAATTATTTACGTTTTCTCTGATAAACAGCTAATTAAAATCTTGTCAGATCACTCGTTTTTAAGCGTAAGGATGGATTTACCTTTCTCGCCTAGCATCCATCGGATCGATGATTACGTCACCGAAAACCAGCCCGCGATCTGTTTCCGCGATCTCACCCTTTCTTCGTATGTGTAACCTGCGTTTCAACAAACAATAATAAGCATAAAGTAATGGGCAGTGAAGTAGGCGGATTGAAGTAAATGTGTATTTTTTTGTGCGAGACATATTTTTTAACAAATTCGCCACTATGGCTTGTTTGAAAAATCCCTTCGCTAGTCATTCAATAAACAAAAATACCGATAGAATTTAATTATTGCAACAATATTCAATAGCGTATAATTTCTTACTTTTTAACGTTGCATGTTACTATGAATAACATCGGCATCATTACAATCTTGTTAAGAGTGATTTCGGCAACTCAATATTTCTAAAACTTCGTAATATTCAAAGAGAGATCATTTTATCCGGTAATATTTTTAAAATATTTTTAAAGTATTAAGTGAAGGAACGTTCAATAAATACACATGAAAGCAATATTTCGAAATGCTGATCTAATGCTCTTTGTTTTTGGGCATCCTGTATGTAATTTACCCTCTTTTATTGTAATTGTATAAAACAGACTTAGTTTGTATATATACAAGGTAAGTCAATAACTATTGTCATTTTGAATATTTTCAGAGCAAACATGATTGGTGACAAAGATGAAAACAAAGGTGATTGATATACCATCAAAATCAATGTTACTATTAATACAATGTTGTCATAATATTTTAGTATATTAAATTTTTCTATAGGAATATATTGTTGTAGTAATTTTCTCTATTGGGGAGAGGGGGGAGGGCAGTGTCGAAATAGCATTTATCTGAAACAGTATATCATACACTTGTAAGAAGTTTCATTCTAGCTTGTAATACATCGTTTAACTTTATTCACTTACAATGGAGAACATTAATATAAAATTTCGAGAAGTTAAGAAATTTACTTAGCCAGCTCAGTTCTTTTCTGTTTCTTATAGTTAAGAATATTATATATTATAAATTTATTCCGATTTTAGTGAAACTAAAGAAACATGTTCTAAAAGATTTTTTCCTAAAGATAATAAAGATCTTATTACCATCTCGCAATTTTGGTTATATATACTATATTTTGGTTATATATATATATATATATATATATATATATATATATATATATATATATATATATATATATATATATAT
>NW_022639646.1:223115-231284 GCF_010583005.1 Odontomachus brunneus
TATATATATATATATATATATATATATATATATATATATATATATATATATATATATATTTACAGTTGTTTTTAAAATAGATATTAAAAAAAGCGTATAAACAACATAATATTGGGACTATCTAGATCCAGTCTCTCTTATAAGAACGTCAGTATTGGTATTTTAGTTAGTTTGCAACGAACTATCAGTAAGGTAAGCAACTTCAAATTTCCCAATCTTAAGAACTTGAAGTAATCAAAAAGCGAGTAGAATGTAACTAATTATTAAAAAAAGAGTTATTTACATAAATTTGATATACGAGGTAACGCACTGAAAACAGAAAGAAGTTTTTATAGCGGTTATATGTACATAACAGTTATCATTGTTTTGTTTTCCTTTCAAGCTGCGTCTGTCCTTCGATCTTAGTAGAATATAACGATAGTTATTTATTTCTCCTAAAATAGGTGTGCATGTATTGTAAAACCAGTTTTTCTATTTAAAATAATCTCGTTAATTTGCCCATCTCTTTTTTTCACATTTTATCATGATATAAACAAAAAATATAGAAGAACGAGACGCACATTTTCATTTTACATGTATTCAAAAATTTTCTCAGGTAAATTATTCGTGCAGATATTTGTAGTGGAAATGGATGTGTCGTCTTTAAAACTACTTTTCGGGGTCGTCCTGATTTTTACCACAACAATTACTTATACGACGGGATGGACTCATGTTGAAAATTGTTCAAACGTTTCTCCGTATTTATCGACCAATGCAATAATGCCAATAAGATATGACGTCAATCTCACAATAAAATCGTATGCGAATATTATAAGAGGCATAATGAATATTACGATTGACGTGAAAATATTGTCGAGACGGATAAACCTGCATGCTCGTGGAATAGACTTGGTTCCTCACAACATAATAATTAAATCGATAGATAGTCAAGAAAGTGAAGTAAATAAATTGCTTCATTACACAAATTGTGAAAGTATTGACACTCTTGTTTTACTGTTTGATCACTTTATAAAACCTGGACTATATCTGTTACAATTTGAATTCGCTACACTTTTAAATAATGGCAATACAGTCACGTTACGTTATCCATATTTACGGAATAACGTAATTGGAGTGTAAGTATATATCAATATAATATTATAAATACACTAGTATAATCATCATTATTTGTTATTGATTATTGTTCACTTTTCTACCATTTCTGTTTTTCTTTCGTGCTACACTTTTATACATTAATATTGTAATTTATAATAAAATAGTTTATATTTTACCGTGGGTAAATCATCGAAAAGAATAGAATAAAATTTTCTATTGAGAGGAACTTTGCGCAAAATTATAAAAATATTCATGCGTGTAGATTTTGCATAGTGTATTGAAATATATCATCATGTCATTTATGAATAAAACTCTCGATTATTAAACAAATTTAGAATACTATTTCAACATTTTTTATAGAATCAAAATATAAAGAATTCTTAATAATTTTTGGCACAGTATGAGAAATTTCTTCATTATTGTTCAACACGTCAAATTTTATATAATGTGTGTGCATACATACATACATACACACACACGCACATATATATATATATATATATATATATATATATATATATATATATATATATATTAATATTTATATATTTCTATACGCGCCCACATCCCAATCATTTTTGTATCTGTATTATATAATGACTGAAATTTTATTAATATGCTATATACTTCTTGCTGTAATGTAATAGGTGGATGTTTATGAATCTACATACACATAGTTCGATACGAGGACTGTTTCCATGCTGGGATCAACCAGAAGTAAAAGCATCCTTTAACATTTCAATCAAGCATCCTATAGAATACACGGCTTTTTTGAATTTACCTAGAATGAATGAAATGTTTCATCATAATGTTGATGCTATTATGACATTGACAACTTTCTATGAGATTCCATCGATACCTACGTATCTTTTGGGGTTTGTAATGGTCAATGATGTTGTGAAAACTTCTAGTGTTTCTAGTGGTATTAATTCTGTATGGCACAGACCGGAAGTGTCAAAAGCAATGAAATTGGCATTGGAAGTGGCTCAATATATTACATTAGAGATTTCTACCAAGACAAATTTGCGTCTGTCAGTAATTGGGAATATTAATCACATCATACTTTTGAATAGTCCACTGAAGTCCATGGGACGACCCGGACTGATTATTTACAGGTACACAACATGCTCAGAATATTCTTCAATTAAGTTTTTATCTATTTCCTAATTTGTCGTATCAAACTCCTTTTAATTTTTTTCTGCCAAAGCTGCTTTCCAAATTAAACTTTTAATATTATTTACATCTATTTGATGATCTACTCTCTATTAAAATAACATTAAATTTCCAAAATAAAAAAAACTAGTAAAAAAGAGTGAAAGAAGGATATATCCAAAGTCTTTGAGAGTGTAAGTAAATGTTTTAAAAAAATATATATAATATTATAAATATAAAGTGGACACACACACCTATACAAATGATTCATCATTTTCATATATTAATTGCAAATATATATATATATATATATATATATATATATATATATATAATAGAATCTCCTAATTATTTTCTTTCCTTCATTTTCTGTTTATAAGTTTTCCTAAAATTTCAAGTGTATTAATAATATTAGACTTGTGTACTTCTTATAGAAGTAATATACTTCTTATAGAAGTAACTTCTTTTTAGAAGATCTAATAAATTGCAAATTCCCTTAAACATTTCCATTATTGTGTTCTAACAGTTGGATTAGTATGTGAAATTTGGAACATTTGTATATTCCTATTATTCATGTCGCAAATTTGTAAAACAGCGATATATATAAGATAGTTACGCTACTAGAATACGAATGTGAATATTAAAAGTGTTATATGAAATTTTAAAGTTTTCTATAGAAAGAGAATAAAGAAATCAAGAAATTCTATTACATATCTTTTAACAAAAAATACGTCAAAAATATAAGTAAATTATTATTCACACTGTATGGGTAGAATAAATAAATGCAGATTTAAGTAAATTATGGAAAGTACGGAAATGTGCTAAATCCTGCATACTCATGGCAAAGAGATTTTTGACATAAGTACAATTTTTCTAATTTATAGAGAACGAGATGTCATATTCGACAAAGATCTCGATATGCCCGGCCAACATATTGATGTTACAAAGTTAATAACGTACGAAACAACGCGTCAATGGTTTGACCATTTAGTCGGCCCGCATAGATACTCTGATTTGTGGATACACAAGATACTCTCGTCATTTTACAGTTATTACATCCCATCTAAGGTTATTTCATGTATCGGTATTAATAAAACGCGAACTACTCTCTTTTGCAGTTAAATGCAGTTCATGTCGTAAATATCATTAAGTTTCTGCAAATACACATGTGCGCTTTTCATTTTCAATGACGAGGTAGTGCTCGTTGATTCCATTAATACAAACATCTGTATTAAAATCATATTAAATTGATCGTAAAAAATATTGTCTTTCAGATTTGGGAAGAAGACAGATTTATGGAATTGTTCGTAGTTCAAAATCTACCGTCTGCTTTAGATAGTGACAATATCTTAAATATAGAAGCTATTATGCACGAATTTAACGACATTAACGAAATTGATGCACTACTTTATCCTCGGCTGTACAAAACAGGTAAAACTCACTAAATAAAGCTAATGGATCATTCTAAATTAATTTAAATTAATATACATTATCATTTAAATTATCTTAGGAGCCGCAATAATTCGTATGTTGTTCCATCTTGTTACTCCGAAAAAATTTGAAATGGCCATCAGTAGTTATTTAACCGGGTGAGTATAATACATTCTGATATTATAATTATAATGTTATACTGTTATTTACTTGAAAACCGATCATGCGTTTAGTCGTTGCGTCATTCTTCCGAGAAATTTATTTCGCAGATTGTCCGAGAAATGCGATTCTTTATTGAATTATAACACATTATTTAAAAATTTCATGCACGTACACTAAATTATGTAAATAGAACAATTGAATGACAGCATCAATATATTTTTTTCCCAGTAAATCTATTGAAAAAATTACCGACTGTCAACAACGTTTAAATTAATATTTTTTGTATTATTATTTTTTTGTATTATTATTTTTTATCAAATAGTACCACGGACTTGTGGACTAATCTCGAAGAGGTTCATCCCCTGAAAACAAGTAACGGCTATACTATAAAAGACCTAATGAATTTATGGT
The DNA here is from genome assembly GCF_010583005.1 of Odontomachus brunneus. Taxonomy (NCBI): domain Eukaryota; kingdom Metazoa; phylum Arthropoda; class Insecta; order Hymenoptera; family Formicidae; genus Odontomachus; species Odontomachus brunneus. The sequence continues at coordinate 227,367 of NW_022639646.1, forward strand.
TAACAACGAAACATTTCCCTGAGCTGCACGTTATTCGTAATTTTGGTAATAAGACTGCGAGGTGCCAAGCGATATTTCGTGAAATGAAGATGAATCATTGGAAAATACCTATAACTTATATTACGCAGTCAAATCTTATTTCTAACAATATTTCGAATGTCACTTGGTATCAGTGGCCAAACGACATAATTATTACTGATATTGATCCTGAAGATTTTATTTTAGTTAATGTAGAACATGTTGGTGAGTATAAACAGCAGAATTTATCAGTATCGTTATGTTTTATTCTACGTTTAGTTTAAAGTTTAACGTTTATATTTTCGTGCTTTTTGATTTTTTCTTAAGAAAAATCGTAATGTGATTATGAAGGTTACTGCATTTACAGAATATTATATAAAATAAAATAATCATTACTGATTATTGTCAATATATATACACTGAGAAAAAAATTTACTAAATTTAAAAAAACGTTTGTTTAGATAGTACTGCGAAAATATTTGTTTAAATTAAGTAATTATTTTCTAAAATTAAATAAAGAAGTTTTAAATATAAATTTGTTCCTTTAATTTTAGAAAATAATTACTTAATTTAAACAAATATCTTCAACAGTACTATCCAAACAAACGTTTTTTGAAATTTAGTAAATTTTTTCTCAGTGTATAAAAAGTTTTGTACAAGTACGATTAATATACATATATATGTACATACACGCACGTATATACACACATACATACATTCTCTCCCTCATATAATATAGTTCTTCACTATAAAGTAAATTTCATTAAACATGTCCAATCGTTTATATTGAAAATGCTTAAAATCTGTACTTTGCAAAGAAGAAAACTAATCGTTCAGAAAAATTACCGATTAAATAAAATGAAAAGTTTTATAGACTAATATGTTCCATTTCTCTTATGACAGGATATTATCGTGTTGTTTACGATGACAAGAGTTGGTATAAAATTTCAGCATTTCTACAGTTTGAAAACTTTTTAAAAATACCTGTTCTCAATCGCGCTCAATTGATTAGCGATGTGTATTATTTTACGGCAAAAGGTGATATCCATATAAGTGTATTTTTGAACATTATTAAATATTTAAAGTGGGAAAAGGACTTTATAGCGTGGCATTCTATGTTTAATATTTTGTCGTATATGTCGACCTTCTTCGAATATTCAGAGAGCAAATTTATAAAGGTGAGTAGCAACAAATTCCTCTAATGAGTTTCATTGTTATTTTACATGCACTGTTTGTCAAAATGATTAAAGAAACTTGGAAAGGTATAGAGCTATTTGTAACATTGAAAAGATTTTATCAATCGCTTATATATCGGTGTAGCTATGATGTCTTTGCAAATTGCAAGATACAAGCACAAGAATAATCTTAGGTGACGACTTGCAGCCATATCTTTTGGAAATTCTGGATGGAATTGTTAAAAACGATGATTACATATTTCGAGATTATGATGATAATGCTATGCCGCAGGCATTAAGAATGTTAGCAATAAGATGGGCCTGTAAACTCGGTCATATCGGGTGCAAGAAAGCCGCAACCGCTAAATTGATCACAAATCTTAAGAGCCTTAAAGGAAACAAGTAATTTTATTCATAGTCACTATTTACTTTTTTGACATATTTACTCAATATCGTGAAACAAAGTCGAGGGCTATGTTTCCATTATATGTGTTTATTTCTTTCTGCGTATACCGTAGCGTACCGTCGCGGTGGAAAGATTGGGTATTTTGTACGGGGATGATGTTGGCAAATAAGACAATTTGGAATATTATTCTGGATGAAGCTGAACGCTACAACAATATTATGTTTTTCAAGTACTTGTCTTGTACTGATGATGAAGAGATTATCCTACATTACGTGGATTATTTACATGGAGAGAAAGTTGAAGAAAAATTGGGAAGATCTATAAAAGAAATCTTTTTTTCCGTTATCAAGAAACATATGAAGAAGGATACTCTGTTGAAATATATATTAAAAAATTATGTTTTAATAAAAACAAGGTAATCTCTTTCTTGAAAAATGTAAGCTGTATTATTATCGTTACACGCAGTTTCTTTATACTTAACCAGATGTTTTGTAATTTTACAGTCTGTTCAGTGAATTTCATCATAGAGATATTTTAGGTATTATTATTATGAATGTTTATTCTGAAGAACAACTCAACGAGGTAAATTATTACATTGCCAACTTTTGTAGTTATTTACTGATTTCCTAAATGATTTTATATTTATCTTTGTGCACGTTTTATATATATCGGCTTGTTTTGATTGTGCAAAAGTGGATAATTATGTAACGACAAATTGTCATCATACTATAGACTGAGTTGCATTATTAATTATTGATAAACATATAAATTGTCTGTTTCAGATAGCAAATTTTATTGAAAAAAATTATGATATTATCCTTCATGATTCTGCAGTGATTGCGATTGATATTATTCTTGATCAACGAAGACTACAAATACAGCAAGTGCTAAAAACATTCGAAATGTTTTAAGACAGTAAACAAAAAACAGCATTTATAATAAGTCCAATCAACATAATGAGAAATAACAGAAATAATCGTTACGACAATCATTTGTAACGATCACATGTAACGATCAGAGCAAACGTATGTTTTCAATAAAAAATAATGTTTAATATTACCTTATAAAAAATCGTTATAACGTCCTGTTAAATATTTTGTCCTTACTGGGAATGTTTAGTGGCGGTTATATGATTTTTCTTAACAGTTTGCTTTAAACAAAAATTTAGTATATCATTTTGTTAGCTCACTAATTCGCGTATATATTTTACATGCGATAATAATAGTTTTATTTGGTTACTTATACATACGTATATACACACACGCACACACACAAACACATACACACATTTTTTCCCACATACAATATAATTCATCACTATAAAGTAAATTTCATAAAACATGTTTAATTGCTTATATTGAAAATGTTTATAATCTGTACTTTGCGAAGAAGAAACTAATCGTTCAGAAAGATTACCGATTAAATGAAATGAAAAGTTTTCTGATGATGATTACCCATCATAAGAATATCTGGACGGAGTATATATTGTTAATTTAGGCAAGTTAATGTACAAATTTACGGTAAGATGAAGATTATTTTAAATTTATTCAACTGGACTTATCATAATTTAGGTCACACGTATTTATTTTCCTTGCATCTATTTTATAATATACTGATAGTTTACAAAAAATTGACGTAGCAAATCTTTTCAAAGATGCTACTTCAGTTGGTTATAAATGTTTCTTCATGGTTTCATGGTTCGAATGTGAGTTGGTGTAAAGTCGGATATATCCAAAGAGATTGCGGCGAAAACACGCAACGCAATGTAACTTCCCTCTCTACCATTATCTAATTCCCCCTCATAGAACTAATTCCCCCTCATAGAACACTCCTTCTAAATATTCTCATATTGATGTTTATTCTTGTCACTTTGCACACAACAACACTAGGTATCGTCGTCAGTAGCGATCAGTCGAGAAAGTAAGACGCAACAATTTTAAATCTTCCTAAGAATTGAAAAGAACAGTTAAGTGTAATTAATTGACAAAACATGTTTTTCGCAAAAATTTGAAATACAAAGTACCATATCGGAAACAGGGAAAATAGTTCTTCTCTGAAGCTTTTCAAGGGCTCAGTAAGTATATTCAATAAAATATATTTAATCATAAAAAACGTACTACATAACGGACACACGTAGCTTTCTTATTCAAATATATTATTTCTGTAATTATTAATGACATCGTTGTGTTCTGCATATATATATATATATATATATATATAGCTTACAAGAGATTCGTGAATAAGAAAGCTATATGTGTCTGTCGTGTACGTTTATATATATATATATATATATATATATATATATATATATATATATAT
>NW_022639646.1:232122-283469 GCF_010583005.1 Odontomachus brunneus
TATATATATATATATATATATATATATATATATATATATATATATATTCATATTCTTTATATATGGTATGTGAAATTAAATACAATATATAATCGTGGGTTTTACTATCGTCGTTCTTCGCGACATAAATTTCGTCTTACACTTTGTTCTGTACACTTGAGGTAGTGTACATAAGTATCTTGTGAGTGACCTTGTATGTAAATATCTTTTTCAACGGTTTCTGCGTGACAATAGTTTATATTTGAAATTATATATAAAGGTATACGCAATCATAAGCTAACATATAGCCTAAGTTCATTTCGGTTTATTTTTCGTAAAAAATTATTCCAATAACTAACAAAAGTATTATATGTATATGTGTATATATATATATATATATATATATATATATATATATATATATAATATAATATATATTTGTATTATATATATGTGGTTATAGTAATAGAAGTTTTTCTTAAGTTTATATTAATAATTGTTATTTGAAACCTGCTTTATATGAAATACTTAGATCTGAATGTAGAGTTAAATGTGAATTTTGCAGTTGAATCGTGATTATATATGTAATGTCGCATGTATATTATATGATTCAAATAAGAAACTCAAATCTAACTCTAAATTTCATATCTGAGAATCTCACATGGAATAAATTTCTTAAGTAATGACTATTAATATGCACCTTAATTTCTACGTCTTAAATCTAATATAATTTGTCTTAAGCAAATTATGAACATTTTCATGTATTTAATAACAATAATACTATAATACTAATAATACTAACACTTTTTTTCTTTCTTCTCTCTAAATAAGATATTCAAACGTGTATTTTTGTATGTTCATCCTTCAATGTAAATTTTGTTTTTAATTTTGTAATGCATACTCGAGGTGTGTATTTAAATGTTCTCTCTCTGGTGAAATATCCTGTATGTTATCAATAAATGAAATGTCTTCTACGCATAATAACGATTGAAAATTAAACTTATGTTTGTCAAGAAGAGACGTAATTACAAGCAATATATGGTTTATTTAATATTATTTCTCATGAAATTCTTCTAATGTTCACCTATTATTACACATGTATTAGCGCTGTTAGTGACGGTATTGTCTATCACTATGTCGTCACATTCTTTTTTCTTCTTCTTCCTTTATAATATAATAAAATCAAAATTAAATAGTATGTCATCATGAATATTTTATGTGTATTTAACAATTTTCTCAGCTAACGAAAAATTTTTTCTTATAGATATTGTGGCAAAAATGGGAATGGCGTCTCTAAAACTATTTTTCAACATAATTCTAATGCTTATCGTTGTGACGGCTGATGAAAATATTAGGAAATGCCCGAATTCTGATTATTTACCGCTCACTGAAGAAGAGCCAACGGATTATAACATGAATCTCGAAATAAATACGAAATTCCAAATTCAAAAGGGCTCAATCGATATTAAAATGTACATCAAGAAAGCAACGATGAAAATAACTCTACATTTACGCAAATTGGAAGTAAGCTTGAAGCACACATGGATTAAGCCGATACAGCACAAATATCAAGAGAATACAACTGAAAAACTATATGATATGCAATATTGTCCTGAACATGATATTTTCATTATGATTTTTGGAAAAATTTTAAACCCAGGGAAATATTTGTTACATATAGAATACATGTCTTTATTACATCAAAAACTAGGCGAGATCCATCGACCATTTATGAAGTTTGAAGAGAAGAAGTAAGTTAATAATGAAATATTATGACCGCACTGTTAATTTGTTTGCAGATATTATTATATGCTATTTATTAATGTCTATTTGTAAAAATTTTCGATATTACTTTACAAAAAAAAATTGTTAACATTTTTTATAAAAATTGTTAACATTTTTTATAAAATCTTATTTTATAGAATCTTATTTTATAGAATCTTATTTTATAGAATCTTATTTTATAGAATCTTATATTAAACAAATTTTGGGATTTCTTAAAAAAAATTTTTGCTTTATACAAAATCTAATGTTTTTCATAAGTGTTTTGACAAGAAATTTAAAAAAATTCACGTCTCAGTGTTTCATCTGTGTTCCTCGAATTTTTATAGTAGAATGCTTTTCTGCACGTCTGATAGATGATGTTAATATTTTGCCTCAATATCTCTTTATATACTTCTAAGGCGTGAGGAATATGCTTTCTTATAATAGATGATGTTGACTTCACCTCAGAATTGTTATCACGTTATTAAGCATCGCAGATAAAAGTATTGCAATGTTTTCTTATGCGAATTTCAATGAAAAGTTCTTATATTGATATTACAATGTATAATATATATAAGGAATATCATACGTAAAAATAAATTTTAACTGAATGAAGCAAGATACGATAAAATCTATAACATTATTTAAATGAACATTCCAGTTTTGATATTCAGATAAATTATTCAATATTTCATACTTTTAATGCAAATAAAACTTGAGATCGTATCGAAAATAAGTATGACAAATTTAAAAAATTAAAAATTTTAGCATACTTAATTAATAATATGGAACAGATTATATTTTTATCACGACTAAATATGTGCAAACATTTAAATTAACTTCATGAAATTCGTGTAACTTTTCGAAATCATTGATACGTGTAGATTTCATATTTCCTGGACACTTTTATTTTATAATTTTTGAAATAAATTTACGAAATCTAGAAAAATATAAAATATTTCCTAAAAAATGTTTATATATTTCAGACATAAGAAGTTCTTAGAAGATATAAGAATATTGTGGCAATTTTTTATATTAGGACATAATCTACTAAAATTTTTATATAAAGTATATGTCTAAAGTGTGACATAAATCAAACTTTTACATGAAACACTATTTTATCCCATCCTTACAAAATGTTTTATATTTGGATTATATATGGTTGAAAATTTATTTTTACCAAAGGATATTATGTTTATCTTATGAAAATGCAACAGGTGGCTGTTTACCAACTTATATAAATCAGACTCGATACGAGGACTGTTTCCGTGCTGGGACAATCCGGCAGTAAAAACATCTTTCCGCATCAAAATCTGTTACCCATTAGAACACAGAGCTTTCTCGAATATGCCCGCATGGTCCGAATCGAAACCAGGTGCACTTATGAATATGACATGTGCAAACTTTTGGGAAACCCAAGTGAAACCGATTTCTCACTTGACCATTGGGATATTCGATAATATCACAACGCATCCTTTGTCTGACGAGATAAACAATATATGGCATCATCCGGGCTCAGAGGAAACATTAGAATACTTGCACAACGCGATAACATCAGTTATGTCATATTTTTCTCGTCATTTAGAATTACAAGCGCATGAGATCATAAAGAAAATCGATCATGTTGTAATTTCAAATAGTCTGATGAAGTCCACAGGAAGACACGGACTCATTATTTACAGGTATACAAGAAAAATACATATGTTTAAAATATTATTATATAATTTACTAAAAAAGTTATAACATAAATTGTTATAACACCAAAAAAAGTCATTAACACTCTAAAATTTGATAATTCGCATATATTGTCAATTTATGCGATAACAATATTTGTGTCAAGTTGGCTCAATCAAAAAACGGTATGCACACTTTTTAATAGACAAAACTAAGTTTACTTCTGATATTTTACAAATATAGTAGATGCATATTGCCTCAGGGATTTTTGTGACTAAACGTTAAATATATATGATATGAATCATAAATTACTTAACGTTTAAACAAATTATTTATAAAGTTAATCAAACTAAATAAAATATAATTTTATATTCTATTCAGCTTAATTTATTTTATACATAATTTTTTGAATGTTAAGTAATTTATGTTTTACACCTTATATCACATGTATTTAACGTTTAATCACAAAAATCTGAGACAGTAAGCATCAATTGAATATAATTTTACATTCTATTCCATATTCAGTTCGATTATTAACAATTTTTTTAATAAACTATGTCTAATGTCTAAAATCTTTTGAACGTTATACAGAACGATTATCTTAAGAAAAAGTATTAAATATTTGCTATACACTTTTTTCTAACTTATAGAGAGAAGGATGTTCGATACGATAATAATACAGATTTACCTGGCAAAAAAATTGACATTTTGAGGTTGGTAGCATACGAAATGGCACGTCAATGGTTCTTTAGCTCGTGTCTGGACAATGATATGGTGCTAAAAAATAACGATTTACTTGCAGCCTTTTACGGCTACTATGTCGTTCCTCAGGTTATTTTATATTATCAAAATTAGTAAATTATAAATGCTATTCGTTTTTGCAGTTAAAGCATATTGTTAATTTTGTAAAAATACTTAATCCGTTGTGAACACTGTTCGTTAATGTATAACTTATACGTTTTGTTAATTCAAACGCCTCTTTAGATCTTATATTCAATTATGATAGCAATAAATTGTTCATTTTAGATAACTGCAGATCATAAATATATGGATCTGCTTGCAGTCGAAAATATACAGGCTGCTTTAGATAGTGACTTTCTCTTAGATAAAATGCCTTTGACGAATATAGTTAAGAACACCGATGGAATTAACGCACTACATCACTCTCTCCTGTATCGCAAGAAAGGTGAGACTTAATAGATAGTGTTATTTGAATAAATTAAGAACTCTTAAGTTAATTTTGTCCTATATACATTGTTGTATGAATCATTGTAGCTTTCACCCTCATTCGCATGTTACTGCACATTATGACTCCACCGAAATTTCAAGAGGCCATCGCCAAGTATATGCAAGTATGGTGAGTAATGCATTGCAATTATGACCTTGTAATCTTATATTTTATTTTACTTCAAAGTTAATTACCCGCTCAGTTGTTCTATTGTTTTTCGAGAATTTCATGCATGTTATTACTCTCGTGAATTATGCGTGAAGCACGTTGGAAAAGATTTGTTTCTCAAATTATAGTTCAAATCAGTTACATAACCACTTGCGATCACATTGCCGACACTGCTTCTAAATTTCAAGCATATATGTTATATTATGTAAAGAGACAGATAGTCACATGATGTAATATTATAATAAGTTTAATATTTTCTTGTATTAAACCTGTTACAAGAGTAGCAGGTTGCTAACGACATTAAAATCATTGTTATTATTACTTTGTCAGTACGCTTTATCCTAATGGCAAGGAAAATTTATGGAACTTCTTACAAGACATCTATGCTAAACGTGAAAAATACATATATACAATACAAGAAATAATGAATTCATGGCTATTGACAAGATATCATCCTAACATGTACTTTGAACGTAAACCTGGTCGAAGCGTGTACGATTACTATTCAACAACCTCTGCCAAGGATCCAGGATGGAAGATACCTATAACTTTTATTGTGCTGAAAAACCATATAGATAGATCATTAAATACCTCGAAAATTATTTGGTTAGAATTTTTTGAAAAAACCTTGAAGAGCATTAAACCAGAAGACTTTTTTATAGTCAATATAGATCAAATAGGTAAGTACATCTTAATAAACTTATTATGTTTATTTTGAAATAGGTACTGACGTTTGTATAATTTCGCATGTATAATCTCGTGTGTTTCTGGATTCCCTCAAAAATATAAATTGAACGTGTGAATTAATTATATAAAACTAACGACATTTCAACGAATATTATACAACACATTTTGGTCTATTATCATTATACTTGCATTAGCATTTGATGTGACCTACTTGTATGTGACCTAATTGAAATTTTAATTTGATATATATACATGACGCATATATAGTACAATATATAAATGACTGTTAGAAATTATGAGATATAATATATAAAATGTAAAAACAAATTGTTAATCTCACTAAATTATATTTATTTTCTTTGCCAACTATATGTTCTTGTTGTTCTAATAAAAAAGCAATAGTTGTATTATAATAGTTGTTATATAAAGTTATTATCACCAATACTATAATGTAATATAAGTATATAAAACTTAATAAAAAAAAATGTTTATAATAATGATTATTTTGCGATTATTGTTACAAAAATTCTGCACAACAAACATTTTGTTTTCTCAGTTTGAAATAAATTTCATAAATTATCCAGTCGTCCTTGTTCAAAACAGTTTTTAATGTTAGTCTGCATTCTTTTGGGAAAAAGAAAAATAATTGTTCAATAGCGATTTTTGTTAGATAGAATCTATAATATCTTACAATCTAATAAACTTATTTCCTTGTACAACAGGATTTTACCGTGTTGGTTACGACAGAAGAAATTGGCAAGGAATTTACGCATATTTAAATGATCGTAGTAAATATAAAAATATACCTGTTATCAATCGCGCCCAAATAATTAATGATGCGTATTATTTTACGACCAAAGGCGAAATGGATGTCTCTGTCTTTTTGAATATTACTCTGTTTCTAAGACATGAGACGGATTACATAGTGTGGTATCCGATGTTTAACATTTTCGCTCGTATGTCAAAATTCTTCGATCATGTACAAAGTGGACGTATAAAAGTGAGTAAAAATGAATTTCACTAATATAGAGTATCAGCTGTAATTTTATGCACATTCGGTTACCCAATCGAGAAATCTTGAGAGGTTATTGCATAATTTTTGCAAATTTAAGGACGTTTTATCTTTCGCGTGTCTATCCACATAGAAATATTCAGCAAACATCAAATAACAGTAACATTACGTTACTACAATGTTAAAATTTCTCATTCAACAATGTAATTGTTATGTAGAATATGAGCTATATTGTTGAATTATAATTACGTTGTTGAGTGGAAAATTACATTATCGATGTAATGTTATTCTCACTTGACGCGTTTACCGGAATAATGTCTTCGTAAATGACAAGATAATCATGCAAAATTAATTATATATAACAACTTTCAGTCACACTTTATACATATTTTGAGTGGTCTTTTGGGAAACTTGAGATATGAAAACCGCCCAGAGGATGACGCTATGATGATATCGTTAAGAACATTAGCAATAAAATGGGCCTGTAAGATAAAACTTTTAGGGTGTTTCAACGCCGCTCTCAAGGAATTATTTCACTATATCGACTACCCAGAATCAAGATTGTAATTATTTTAATAATCATTATTTTAACATATTTGTCTTGTATCTCACACTAGTCTAGTATCCTACATCATATTTGAAAATGAATAATATAAAAACAATATCAATAGCTAGCTTTACGTTATAAGCGTTTGTTTTTTCACATAAGCGATCAAATCCCGGCGATGTGGAAAGATTGGGTACTTTGTTCGGGAACACGGATGCTAGAAAAAGACGTTTGGATGCCTCTTTTCCATGAAGCAATACGTTACGATCAAAAGCTCTTCAAGTATTTAGCTTGTAATGAAAGAGAAGACGTTATCATGAAATACTTGGATTTGATGGAGGATCCGAAAACTGAATCACTGATGAAAGGAGAAGCGTATCGTTATATTATAAAGAGACAAGCAAGCAAGGACTTTGTGCTTGATTATTTCTTAGAAAATCATAATTGGATAAAAAAAAGGTATTGCTTTCCGTGAAAAATACCATTTATCACCTTCAAATGGAAATGTGTTCGTTAGTGCTAAATTAAATGCTTTGCAATTTTACCAGGTTACCTCTTGATTTTCCCGGTAATGATCTATTGTATACTATTATTATGAGTGTGTATTCCAAGGAACATATTATAAAGGTAAATTTTAATGTCAAATTTTTTAGTCATTTATACTTGTTTTAAATGATTTTATTCAGCCACTTTATACGTTCTCACACGTTCTTATACGTTGTATATGCTAAATTGTTGTATAATTCTTAAACAAAAGTTTATATATAATGTATCATTATCATACAAAAGCTGAAATGCTATTATTTATTATTAATGAATATCTAATTTCCTGTTCCAGGTATATAAAGTAGTAAACAAAATTGACCGTTATAGCGTTATGTATAACACATCGAAATTGGTTCGTCTACGAAAAGAGCAAACAGAAAGGGAGCAAAATGCGTTTAAAATTTTTTGGTGAATTTTGGAAAAAATTTTAATCTTATATAACACATCTTGTGGAAGTCGTGTGACCTTGAGTAACTTTTAAAATGTTTTAACTGATGATGTTTTAGAAACATTACATATATGGATGAAACCCACAAACATGTACTATTTCTATACAGATATCAGTAACTTTTGTTAATACTATTGTTTTAATTAGTTTAATTTTTAGTTTATTCTTTAATACAGTAACAATTGGTTAAAACATTGTAAAAATTATTAAGTATTTTAATCAATAAAATGCGTCAGGGTCAGGGCCTCGTCCGTAAGGCAAGTTACCGTCAACGTTTATCTTACACTGAGAGAAAAAAATAATTGGAATAACTATAATCTCACTATATTTTATAGTTTATTTTGGCCTCAAACATATATTTATAGTTCATCTAAACACAAAGATATAGCAGAATGAACATACATTTATAATCACCATCTTATTATTCTATGTGTATAGTAAAGCACGCTTTAGGAATATAATTATATGTACCCCTATTTTTCAAATATTCCAATTATATTGACTATATAAAATAGTTAATTTCTCTTACCATTTAATATTTGCTACCTTACTATGTTTCTATACTAATATTTACTACCTTACTTTTATTTCAAATAATTATAATTCTTAGTAAAAGTTTTATATGAGTCAGTTATACTATGCTTATATTGTAAATATTACAAACATTATAGTGACATTTACTATAAAAAAGATATTCCTAACTATAATCTTTTTATTATGCCATTATGGTTCCAAATATCATACATTTTTCTCTCAGTGTAGAATAACCGTCATAAAAATAGCAATTATTATGAAAGACATATCTTCTAAATGTCGAGTAATTTTTAAACTAGAATTATGCAATCTTCCTTTTTATAACAAATGTTTTTCGTTCGGTTTGACGAATTCCACCTGCACATGAGTAGGCATACTCGTCCAACACGCTGTAAATACGAGTTATTCTTTATTGGACGTGTAGAAGAAAACTTATAAAAGGAAGAAATAAGGGTATATATTACGAAGTAAGCAAGAACGTCAGAAAGAAAATGATTAGTATCAATATACTTTTTGTTACTTTAGAGCTATATATTATAGTTGTTTTTTGTTATTGTTACTGTTACACTATTAATCATATTGTTTACATAATTTTACAAATATTTTATATACTCTGTACAAATATTTTACAACCTTAAAATATATCTAAATATTTTCAAATATGTACAAAACTTGGCTGATAATCTAATTAACGTGACTATATATTTAAGATGTCTCATAATATATTCAACAAAAAATAATATTTGAAGTAAATAATCTAATTAACGTGACTATATATTTAAGGTGTCTCATAATATATTCAACAAAAAATAATATTTGAAGTAAATAAAATGGAAAAAGAGAGAACACGAGAAAGTAAACATTAAAGCTTGACAAATGTTATAATCACTAGAAGATTTTAAAAAATTGTTGCAATTGTTGCCGTCAATATATATGTATATTGTAAATTGCATTAATTAGTTGCATTTTTATTTAAGTTTTTCTTTACATACATTACTTGAATAATTCACGTGAATAAAAAAATATTTAATGTTAAAAGTACAAATTTTCCGAGACGAATAATTTATCGAATAGTTGTTTTGAATGTATTACTTTTGTAGATCACGTGCGCGCATGCGTTTACTGATTTCTTATATGTAACGATATAGTTTAGTTCCTTCACTTTAGTTTTTACATATAAATATGTCAGATACCGTTCCGTCGTTAGTTTGAAAAGATCCGTTGAGAGTGAAAAAATTACGACATCCTCAAATTATTCTTTCTAAGACATTACTTATTTTGGAAAAATATTTATTAGTGCGAATTTGGCGTATGCAATTAATCACCTTGCAAGAAAAGCTGTATGCATTTTGAAACAATAAGTTACACGGTAAATAACAATATTATTAGTATATTTTCAAGGGACAAATATAACGAATGTTTTATCCAGCACTCGAGAGTATTATCAACTTACTTGTTAAAAATACAATTATATTAGTATTATTAAATCTTTCTATATATAAATGTCAACAAACATATGTATATTCTTTAATTATCCCACAGTTGAGAGCGAGCATATTAGGGAATACATTTATTAGGAATATTTATTATATATAATTATATGGATTTTTTATATAATTTATATATATAGTTATATTAAAAATATATAATACATGTATATATATTTATATATGTATATTTATATATATTATTTCTCCCTTTAACATCGTCTAATATTATGATGCTCCAAACGCTTCTCTTTTTTCTTGCATCTTTCTCATCAAAGACACAATATTAGGGAACGTTGTTGTCACATGTACTTTATGTGTATGTATTATTTTATTCACATAAAGGATAAATATTTTTTTGCGGACACAAAGGGATAAAAATGAGGTTGATATTATTTCTTGGAGTCGTCCTGAAATTTATCGTCCCAATAGCTGGTGTAATATATGCCAGGAATATAATAAGCATGTGTTCGAGCATTTCTGGAAATTTAAACATCTCTGAAGTAATGCCAATAAAATATGATATTCATATCAGAATAAAACCACGTCAAAGAGTTTTGTCAGGCTACATGAATATTTTAATTAATGTCACGAAACCGATAAGGAATATAATCTTACATGCAAAATCGACATACGATTACGAAATAGAGGTAAATAAAAGTGTACTTCGCCTCGATGACTTTGACTTACGTATGATATAAATATTACCCTCCAAAGCAATATGTCAAAAATTTTATATATTAATGTCAATATCATTATGGCGAAATCCCTTTTATTGATATTAACCGCAGCATTTTTCTCATGTTCTATGCAAAAATTACGACGCTTGATTAATTGTCAAAGGATAAATGGGATAGGATATCTCTGTCCGGCTTCCAATTTTGTGAGAGAGAAGAAATCTTAATTCTGCAGTTAAACAAAACGCTTGATAAAGGAAAATATAAATTTCAATTAGCTTACAGATCCATTTTAAATAAAAATGTCGAGAAAATCTTTTATCCAACTACTTGGACTAGTAAAAATCAAAAGTAAGTAAAGGATAAGATATTTTGAATTACAAATTTATACATACGAGGTGTCTGATGATAATATATCAAACTACATATTAAACTTTCGTGTACATAAATTTTTCCGATTATTTTACCTGACCGATTTATTTGTACACGACAGAATAGCAAATTGTTAAATGCTACGTATATAATGAAAAATTACTATGATATTAATAAATGGATGTCATATATCTAAAGTTCAGAATTATTGTTGATAGTACTACAAATTATTTGGCATAATACTAGAAGCTGAAAACTTCAAATGAAAAATTTAATGCATAAAAATGACAAAAACATTTATTTAATATGAAACATCACATCAACATTAGTATTGCGCTAACTAGTCCAGTTTAAAAACAATAAAACATTTGTCTTTATCTAACACTTTGTTGCAATATGATAGTTGGATGCTGACGAATCTCTACACACCAAACGCGATACGAACAATATTTCCTTGCTGGGACGATCCGAGAATAGAAGCAACTTACAACATCACAATCCAGACTTCTGGAGATTACGTGGTTCTTTCAAATATACCCGAAAATTCTATTTTCTATACACATGATTCATTGCTTAAAGAAGACTTTGGTAGAAGATTGGCGATGTACAAAAAATTTGTCTCGATGCCTACTCATTTGATAGCACTTTTGGTAACCAATGATATTTCGAAAGATTTTAAAACCAGCGACATGCATTATATGTGGCGCAAAACAGGCGCAAATAAGAAATTCACTTACATACTAGAAAAGGCAGAAATGGTGACATCTTTTTTTACTAAGTATATGAGAATAAACTCGTCGTACTTCTTTCCAAAAATTAACCACGTCGTACTTCCAAATAGTCCTATGAAGTCAATGGGTGCACCCGGACTTATTGTTTACAGGTATACAATAACAATATTAAAAATGTTGTTACATGAACCGTTAACATTACAAGAATCTTATCAATATGAAATTCGATAACACGTATTTATTTGTGCCCAAGATGAATTATATACATCGTACATAGACATGCAGTACTGTTAATAGGCAACATTAATATTAAGATTCCTTAAGCAAATTGATAAACACTGCCACAGACTATTGTGTGCAAATGTTTTTGAGTGCATGCAATATAACCAAATTATAGAAAGAAAGTTTATCATAATATAATATATTATTGGCAGGGTAATACATAACAGCTTATTTTAACTGTTTCAATTATACTTTATCAATTATTTCCCAAAAATTTCAATTTAACTAGATATCTCAGTATATTTCTATCAGTGATAATTAATAGTCGGTCATTATTTTCGGAAAGTTCAGTGCATTACAGGTTTACAAAATTTTGCATATATATTGCACTAAAAATTTGTTAAAACATTGAGAATACACACGTCGAATAACGTGTTCGCATCGCACGCGTTACAGTATACTGAAACTCTAGCAATTCTAACATTTTTTCACGAGTAGAATATCATATTGGACATAATATATGGACATATGATGTTTTTAAAATGTTATTACACAGAAAAGATGGATAGAATTATGTTATATTCTTAATTTTTTTTTCACAATAATATTAAACAGTTATAATTAACAAAAAAGGGGGAAGTAATAATTGAAGAAAGGAGTAGAGAATGTAGGAAGAGAAAGAATATATATAAAGCATATGTGTGTTTGGAGATATTTTAAATTATATATGTTAATGTCATAATAACGTTCAATAAATGTATTTTTTCTCAATACAGGGAAAGAGATGTTACGTACGATGCACTGTCAGATTTTCCGGGTCGGCTTGTTGCTGCTACAATGTTGGTAACATACGAAATGGCACGTCAATTGTTCGTCGGTGTTGTCAGCCCGCAATTAGGAAATGATTATGTATGGTTGAACGAAATATTCGCATCATTCTGCGGCTATTATGTCATGGACAAGGTTACTTTATGTCATTAGCATTAGTAAATTGTAAATAAGTTTTTGTTGTTAATAGTTAACTCTAGAGTACATCTAAATATTTAGAAACGTTTCATATTAATGACGAAATTACACTTATTGGTTTTATTAATTAAAATATTTTCTTTGATACCGCAATAAGTAACGACAACAGATAACTACAATCCATTGTTTCTAGATATGGACATCAGATCGATTAATGGAACTGTTTGTAGTTAAAATTATCCAGCCCACTCTAAATAGTGACATGCTCATAGAAAGGGAACCTATTATAAGTAAGGCTAAGAATAGTAATGGAATTGATGGATTACTTTATCCTCTTCTCTATCATAAAAAAGGTGAGTTTGAATAAATATATTGATCGGATTATTCGTAACTTATTTAATATTATACTTTTCATTTACGTAACTTATTTAATATACTTTTAATTTCGTAACTTATTTAATACTATACTATTATTTATGTTGACATAGCATTTGCTCTAATTCGCATGCTGTTGCAACTTTACAATCCCAATGTCTTCAACGAGGCCATCAGGAAATATGTACACGAACGGTTAGTAACGAATAAAAACGTAATCTGATTATCTTATATTTGATTTTCATTGAAATTTTATGAAGCTAGCGTTAATATCCAATATCCAATTTTGTGCTGTCTGACATGCATATAGACGGACACGCTGTAAGAAACTAAATTTGCTGAACTACTCACTGTTGTGCATTGAAAGATCCTTGCGACGAACTAAGTTGCTTATAGCGTGCCAAACACACGTATAAAATTATACATCGTCTAACTTTACACACTCAATCGTTGTTAGTTTATTTGGCAGAATATTATTCGTTTATTTGCCAAAATATTATATTTATACTTTGTACTATTGTTTATACGAGATACGTCCAAAAATGTGGGTATTTCATAGGAGCATATGCTAAATTGATTACATTTTTAATGCCATACTACCCATTGTTTCATGAACGTATACTAAATAATGTGAGTTAGAAAGTTAAGTTAAATGATATAATAGAAAGTTAAGTTAAATGATATGATTTCGATGCGTTTTCCTTTACACACACACACACACACACACACACACACACACACACACACACACACACACACACACACACACACACACACACACACACACACACACACACACACACACACACACACACACACACACACACACACACACACACACACACACACACACACACACACACACACACACACACACACACACACACACACACACACACACACACACACACACACACACACACACACACACACACACACACACACACACACACACACACACACACACACACACACACACACACACACACACACACACACACACACACACACACACACACACACACACACACACACACACACACACACACACACACACACACACACACACACACACACACACACACACACACACACACACACACACACACACACACACACACACACACACACACACACACACACACACACACACACACACACACACACACACACACACACACACACACACACACACACACACACACACACACACACACACACACACACACACACACACACACACACACACACACACACACACACACACACACACACACACACACACACACACACACACACACACACACACACACACACACACACACACCCTTTATGTGTGTGTATGCGTGTGTAAAAGCAAGCTCTAAAAGTCAAATATTTAAAGACACTATGTTTGTTTCATTGTTAGTACAAACGATATCTGGACTGTATTGGAAGAAGTTTATCCTCTACGAGATAGAGGCAGCCGTACGGTAAACCAAATCATGAATACATGGTTAACGGGAAAACACCACCCCGAGCTGCTCGCTGAACGTAATTATAAACAGGAAACTGTGTCTTTTCTTTCATTGGCTACGTTGCTTGACGAAAATGAATGGATAATACCTGTCAATTATATCACGGCATCTACTTTCGATTTTTACAATATCTCGCATATTTTTTGGCTTCACTGGAGTAACATGAATAATACCATAATAACAAAGTTTGATGAATTCTACAATACTATGGATTCTTTCTATATATTTAACGCAGAACAAACAGGTAAGGACACATAGCAACATATTTATTATACCATGTTATTACTTTCATGACGAGCTTATATAAGGTGCCCTATTTTAAATAATGTAATAAGATTTCTCGAAAACTAAGTGTTCTGTCAAAAAACGTTACAAACAAAATTTGTACGATTTCAAAAGAGATGTTTTATGAGGTTATCTGTTCAACCTTCAATGAGTTTGTCAGAATCACGTGAAAGTCAATTTAATATTTTTAAATACTACAAATTAATTTTAAACAATACAAATTAATGTACAACTCGATGATGATCTTCGGTCATTCTTTATATAAAAGTGGAATAATTTTTAAAAAATATTACACAATATATGTAATTACAAGTATTTAATATGTTAATAAAAATAATAAAATAACCTAATAAAATATAGAGATGTAATAAATAATAAAATAATAAAAGTAGAAAATAATAATAAAACAATCTAATAAAAATAATAAAATAATTAATAAGAGAATAATAAAATAATCTAATAAAAAATAAAAATAAAATAATGTTATAAAATTGCTCTTACTATATACAGGTTATTATCGTATTAACTACGACGACAAGAACTGGAGAATGATATCGACTTACATGGAAGAAAATGATATCGCAAACATACCTCCGCTTACTCGCGCTCAACTGGTAAATGATGCGTATTATTTCACAACAATAAGGGAACTCAAAGGTTCCACTTTCGTCGAAATCATTAGACATCTACAATGGGACGGAGATTTTATAGCATGGTATCCTATGTTTAACATTTTGACAGATATGTCATCTTACTTTAAATTCCCTGAGAGTAATCGTATTAAGGTGAGCAAAAGAAATTTTATAGGTAATACATATCAGCTGCTAACATATGTACGGTTATCTAAAAGGAATAAAAAGTTATAATATAACAAATTAACCGGCTTGTAAATCTAAAAGAGTTTCGCACATATTGTTCCAACTCAGACAAAAATGATGTTTACTACCTAAGGAATAAGGTAACTTGACAATATCAACGTTATGTAACATACAATTTTTAGGACCATTTTCTGAGACTTCTAGGTGGAGTACTTACTAGAATGGGGTACTACGACTTCATACGGGATGATAAAATGGAAAAATCTTTGAGACATTTAGTACGAAGATGGGCCTGCAAACTTGGTCACTCGGAGTGTCGAAGTACCGCATTAAATCATCTGATGATGTATATAAAATATGGTGATGAACTGGGGAGGTAATTCTTATCATAATACACAAATATTTCCTCCAAACATTTGACGAAGTACGTGGCCAAACTGTAGCATTCGACATAAATTTTTTGCTAAATGTAACAAAGATGTAATCAAATGGTAAATTTTCCTTTTATTCATATAAATATTTATTTCTTTTTACATAATTCACAGAATTCCGGCAGAATTGAAAGAATGGATAATTTGTGATGGGTTGAAGACAGAAGACTTAAATGTATGGAAAAATATTTTAAATAAAACTGTAGATTATAATAGCGAGGTGCTTCTGGGATATTTGTCATGTACTGAAAATAGTACCATTATCGTGCATTACTTAAGTTTAATGCTACGAACAATTTATTTTTGGAGAACAGAACAATCTATGGGACCAATATGTCGTAAGATTGTGAAAAATCATATTGGGAATAATGTTGTGTTACGTTTTGTGATCGAAAATTATAATATGATAATAAGCAGGTATTATTTTTTGTGATGAAAGTAGGTCGTTTTTCTTTAGGAAATGTAACGATATCTACTAAAGTTAAATCTGATTTTTTCAGGTTTCCTGATGAATTTCCTTCTGCCTCTTTATTAAGCGATATGATTATGAATGTTTACTCGTTAAAGGACCTCGACATGGTAAATTTTATAAATTAAAATCTCTTAAGTTGTTTGTTATTTACAAATATAATTCTGTTTAACTACTTTGTACTATTCTGTATACATTGTGTAATTTACGTTATTTTATATATTAAAAATATATTTTTTGTGTTGATCTGCAATTGTCATGTCGACAGAGTTGTAACATCTTAAGTACCTAATTAACTGTTACAGATAAGAGTATTTGCAAACAAATTATTTTTTCCGACTACAGAAGGTTTTTCACGTCTTCTGGAATCAATCAACCTCTTGATTAGATACCGGACGAAATATCTAATAAAGGTGCAGAATAAGTTTAAAGAATTTAATCTAAAAATCGAATAATCGAACTGAAAATGTTTAAAAGACATCGACATTATAGTTTTCCGGATCAAATCAATATTCTATAGAATGATGAAAATAATCACCATACAATTGCAGTTATTATTAAGATAATCCAATGACAAACAATTTTTAATATCAAGGATACTAAAATGTGGTATGTGTTACTTGGCTTCCTACTACATTTAGATAAAACCTATATATGATGTAAAATAAGATTTATTCTTTTACTATTTACATAATGGATGAAAGACGGTTCATTAGGCATGTTGAGAAAAATTTATTTGAAATGAGTAGATATATTAATGAATAAATGAGGATTATAGTAAAAAAAGAACTGATACATACGTGCTTTATAACTGCAGAAGTATGTATATTGTGTTGAAATTTTTTTTGTTATTATTATTTAATAAATTTTTCTGCAGCAGCTCTTAGTTGTCCGATTTTTTATGGCATTACCTGCAGCGTCTTAGAATATTTTATCCTCACCTTTTTGGCAATCGCCTCTATTGTAGGTGAATTTAAGAATTTGGCAGTCTATTCGTCGTGAAGAAATTGATTGCCAAAATAAATAACTTTTAAATTACTTGACTTGTTCTGGGAAGGAAGATATTATACATTATTTAGATTTGATAACGAAAGTTATCCTATCTCTGAAGCAGATGTCATAGCAAACATTTACCCTTAGAATAATCTCTGCAAATTATGAAAGCAGTTATCATGAAAGTTACATCTTCTAAACGAACAATTTTTTAAACAATTGTGCAATCCTTCCTTTTATGATAACAAATATATATATATATATATATATATATATATATATATATATATATATTAGATATATATATAAAGTACATGGCATATATTAATATATGTGCAGTGTGTTTCACGCAACGCGTATGTTTATTCGTGTGCAAGTAGAATTCGTCATAAACTCTGAACGAAAAGGCTCATATCATTTTTCCAAAAACTATAGTGATTTTTAAGAAATTAATTAAAATAAAACCAGCAAATATATGTGCATAAGAAATAATGCATTAAGAAATTTCAATCTTTATTTAATCTAGCATTATGCACTACCCGATGTGGCAATAGATTATTAATATTTAAATCTTGAATTGGACTCAAGTCAAGGAGCTTGTCTCGTTATACATACGAATATGCCAAATATCTATAATTAACATCTAAAAAATTATGGTGGCTAATTGGAAAATTATATAAGATTTTTTCATTCGATTTGATAAGTTCTATTTATATATGAGTGGATGTGGTGCTATATGTTGTGTCAAAAACGCTATAAATACAAGTTGTTCTTTATTTGACGTCTTGGAAAAGATTTATAAAAAAATAAGTAAGGATATAGTACGGAAGAAGTGAGAAAGCAAGAGATTAGTACCAATATACTTCTTAATTACTTTAGAGTTACATGTTATAATAATTTTTTGTTAGTATTATTATTCCATAAGAAATATATTGATGGACGGCAAAATACCATCCTGAGTTGCTCATCGAATGTAAGTATGGATTGCAAACTGTGTCATTTCTTTCATTGTATGCGTGGCTTGACGATAATGATGGCTAATATCTATCAGTTATATTATGAAATTTATTTACAATTCTTACAATATGTCAGATGTTTTTTGACTTGAATGAAGTTATGTGAATAGTACCGTCAGGGTATGATGAATTCTATAGTTTTATAGATAATTTCCACATAGCTAACGTAGAACAAAGGTGACGATATACTAACATATTTACTGTACTATTATTCCTTTCATAACGAGTCTTTACAAGGTATCCTATTTTAAGTAATGCTATGAGATTTCTCGAAAGCTAAGTATTTCATCGAAAAATGTTACAAACAAAAGAGAGAGACCAAATTGCCTATAGGCAATGTGCCCCATTCCGAGGCAGTGAAATCAATAGATGAAATGGGCACCGTTTTGAAGATCTCGAGGAGAGAAAATTTGAAAATTTTGGCACCTATCTCAAGTTGATCCAATTTTTTGTTTCGGAAATACAGCGTTCTAAAAATCTATATATGTGCATTGTGCATATGTACATATGCTTTGTAACTGTAGAACTATGTATGTACATTGAACTGAAATTGTTTATTTGTTATTATTATTTAATAAATTTAATTTCTGCAGCAGCTTTTAGTTGTCCTGGATCTTCTTGGCATTATCCTTGTCTCTAGTTGGCATTACTTGCAGTGTCTTAGAATATTTTATCATCTCATTTTTGGTGACCGCCTTTATCGTAGGTGAACTTAAGAATTTGGCAGCCTGTTTTTCGTGAGAGAATTGGTTGCCAAAATAAATAACTTTTAAATTACATGGCTTGTTTTGAAAAGAAAGATATTATTATACATTATTTAGATTTGATAACAAAAACTAACATATTCGTGAAGCAGATGTCATTGCAAACATTTATTCTTAGAATAATCGTTTGCTAAATAGCAATTGTCATGAAAGATATATTTTCTAAATGACACAATTTCTAAAACAATTGCGATCCTTCTCTTTATAATAACAAATATTTATATGCAAAATATATATGATATACATTTGTATATGCAGAGCATGTTTCACGCAACACGTATGTTTATTCATGTGCAATTCGTCATAAAATCTGTTCGAAGAATTCTCATATTATTTTTCCAAACACTATAATGATTTTTAAAAAATTAATTAAAATAAAACTAGTAAATATGTACGCCTAATGCATTCCACCATTAAAAGATTGCAATTTTTATTTATTTTAGCATTACGCACTACCCGACGTGCCAAGAGATTACCAACATTCAAATCTTGAATTAAATTCGGTCAATTTTGCTAAATTTCTATAATTAACATCTAAAACTGACGATAGCCGTTTGGAAAATTATATAGGATTTTTTCACTCGGTTTGACAAATTTTATCAGCATATAAGTGGATGCACACGTTATGCCAAATACGCTATAAATACAAGTTGTTCTTTATTTGACGTATTGGAAAATACTTATAAAAAAAAGTAAGGATATATATTACGGAAAAAGTAAGAAGGTTAGAAAGCAAGAGATTACTATCGATGTACTGTTTTGTTACTTTAGAGCTACTTGTTATAATCATTTTTTCGTTACTGTTATTATTATTCCATAAATTATATCTTTTATATTATATATTCTTTTATATTATACCATATTATATATTCTGCATAAGTATTTTACAATCTAAAAATATATATAAATATTTTCAAATATATACAAAACTTGACTGATAATCTGGCTATTATGATCGTATATTTGAGGGATAGATACCTCACATAACATATCTGATAAAGATTAATATTTGAAATGAACAGAATGAAACAAGCTTATAGCAAATAAAAGAAATTAAAGCTTAATGAAAATTACGACAAATTTTTAAAAAATTGTTAAAACTGCTGTGCTATCAAAATTCTTAATTGCATTAGTCATCGCATTTTATTTAAATATTTTTTCTTTATATACGTTATCTATATAATTCATTTCCAAGGAAGAATGTTTTTCTTCGAAAACACAAATTTCCTGAGACGAATCGTTTATCAGAGAAGATGTTTTGTATGTATTACTTTCGTAGGTTGCGCGTACATGTTTACTGATGGACGACATTTCTTACGTATAACGACAATAGTTTAGTGTCTACTTTAGTTTTTACATATAAATATATCAGATACTGTTATCGTCGTTTGTTTCAAACGATCTGTCGAGAGGGAAAAGGATACAATATTCACAAATTATTCTTTTTAAGGCAATAATTATTGCAAAAAAAATTTACTAGTGCAAATTTTTAGCGTACGCGATTAGGCACCTTGCAGAAAAAGCTATATGCGTTATTTTGTGAAAATAAATTACACAGTAAGTTTTAATATTAATAGTACACTTTCAAGGGACAGACATCACGCACATTTTTTAATTATTCAAAAATTAAGAGTGAGCATATTAGGGAATACATTTATTAGAAATATGTATATACATATTAAGTCATAAAAAAAAAAAATATATATATATATATATATATATATATATATATTATTTTTCCCTTTAGACGTTCACTATCGCAATGCTCCCAATGCTTTTCTTTTTTCTTGCTTCTTTGTCGTGCAAAATACAGAATTACGGAACGATGGTGACACGTGTATTTTTTGTGTATGTATCATTTTATTTATATAAAGGATAAATATTTTTTTGCAGATATATAGGGGCAAAAATGAAATTGATATTATTTTTTGGAGTCGTTCTGAAATTTATTGTCCCGATAGCTAGTAAAATATACGCCAGGAATATAACGAAATGTTTGCTCGTTTCTGAAAATTTAAACATCTCTGAAGTAATGCCAATAAGATATGATGCTCATATTAGAATAAGACCACAACAAAGAATGTTGTTAGGGTACACGAATATATTGATTGAAGTCAAGAAACCAATAAAGGATATAATCCTAAATGCAAAATCGACATACGGTTACGGAATAGAGGTAAACCAAAATATACTTCGCCCCAATGACTTTGACTTACGTTTGATATAAATTTCATCCTTCAAAGCGATATGCCAAATATTTTATATGTCAACGTTAATGTCATTAGGGCAGGATCCTTTTTTGTTAATATTTACCGCAATTTCTTTTCATGTCTTGTGTACCAAAATTATTATGGTTAATTCATTGTTAAAGGATGAACAAGGTAGTGCATCTTATAAGGTGTCCGACTTCCAATTATGTGAGAAAAAAGAAATCTTAATTTTGCAGTTTGACAAAATGCTAGATAAAGGAAAATATAGGTTTGAAATAGCTTACAGATCCGTTTTAAATAAACATGTCGAGGAAATATTTTATCCTACTTGGAATAATCAAAAGTAAGTAGAGGATAATGTATTTTGAATTACAGGTTTATATGTACGAGGTGTCTGACAATAACATATTAAATTTTCGTGCATAAACTTTTATTTTGACGTGACCGATTTAGCTGTATACGGCTGCATAGCGAACTATCAGATATCTGTATATAATGAAAAACAACTACGATATTAATAAACAAATATTGTATATCTAAAGTTCAAAATTATTATTGATAATGCTAAAAATCTTTTCGGCATAATACTAAGCTAAAAACGTTATACAAAGTATTAAGTGCATAAAGACAATAAAAACACTTATTTAATACGAAAGACTATATCAACATTAGTCTTGAGCTAACTAGATCAGTCTTAAAACAGCAAAATATTTATCCTTATCAAACAATTTTTGTTGCAATATGACAGTTGGATGCTTACGAATCTCTACACACCAAACGCGATACGAATATTATTTCCATGCTGGGACGATCCGAGGGTAAAAGCAACTTACAACATCTCAATCCAGGTTCCTGCAAATTACGAGGTTCTTTCAAGCATACCCGAACAGTCTTTTTCCTTTATGCATCGTTCATTGTTTACGCTAAAATTTGGGAGAAGATTGATAAAGTACCAAAAATTTGTTTCGAAGCCTACTCATCTGATAGCATTTTTGATAATCAATGATATTGTGAGGGATTACGAAAACAGAGGCATACATTATATGTGGCGCAAAATAGATGCGGATAAGGAATTCACTTACGTACTAGAAAAGGCAAAAATGGTGACATCTTTTTTTTCTAACTCTATGAATATAGACACGTCGTACCTCTCTCCAGAAATTGACCATGTCGTACTTCCAAATAGTCCTATGAAGTCAACAGGTGCACCCGGCTTTGTTGTTTACAGGTATGTAATAATCATGTTAAAAATGTTGCTACGTTAACATCACAACGAATACTTAACACACTGAAATTCGATAACACGTATTTATTTGTGCCCAAGTTGAATACATCGTACACAAACACGCAATACTGTTAATAGGCAACATTAATATTAAAATTTCTTGTATGGAGCAAATTGGCAAACATTGCTACAACTCCTTATATTTGTAAATATTTTTAAGTCATGTAATATAACCAAATTATAGACAGTTTATCATTATATAATATATTATTGGCAAGATAATATATAACAGGTTATTCTAACTGTTTGAATTTTACTTCATCAATTATTTCCCAAAAATTTCAATTTGACTAGATATCTCTCATTATGTTCCTATTAGTGATGGTTAATAGCCATTATATATGCTGAGGGAAAATTATCTTAAAATTATCAAATATTTCTTTAATAGGTGCCATTAACATATTCACTTAAATCTAAATTCTTTTTATTTAAATCAAATATTGTCTACCTGATTTAAGTAAACAATATTGGTTTAAATAAAGAGAATTTAGATTTAAATAAATACATTAATGGCACCCATCAAAGAAATATTTATTGATTTTAAGGTAATTTTTCTCTCAGTGTACGAAAAGTCTAATATATTACCGGTTTAGAGAAATTTGCATATAATTGCATTAAAAAATTTTAAAATATTGAGAATACATACATCGAATTTCTTTTCGCATCACATGCGTTACAATATACTGAAATTTCGACAGTTCTCTATTATTTTTTCACCAGTAGAATATCATATTGGACATAATATATGGACATATGATGTTGTTAAAATGTTATTACATAGAAAAGATGGATAGAATTATGTTATATTCTTAATTATTTTTTCACAATAATATTAAACAGTTATAATTAACAAAAAAGGGGAAGTAATAATTGAAGAAAGGAGTAGAGAATAGGAAAAGAAAGGATATATACGAAGAATATGTTTGTTCGGAGATATTTCGAATTATACACATTAATGTGATAATAACGTTCAATAAATTAATTTTCTTTCCATTTACAGGGAAAAAGACATTACGTTCAACGAAATTTTAGATTTTCCGGGTCGGTTTGTTGATGTTATAACGTTAGTATCATACGAAATGGCACGTCAATTGTTTATTGGTGTTGTCAGTCCGCAATTAGGAAATGATTATGTATGGTTGAACGAAATATTTGCATCATTCTGCGGCTATTACATCATGGACCAGGTTACATTTTGTCATTAGCATTAGTAAATTGCAAATAAAGTTTCGTTGTTAATAGTTAATTCTTGAATACATCTAAACACTTAGAAACCTATCATATTAAGAACAAAATTATACTTATTTATTCTGTTAATTAAAACATTTTTTTGGTATTGTAATAAATAATGATAAACAGATTGCTACAACTTGTTGTTTCCAGGTATGGCCATCAGATCGATTAATGGAACTGTTTGTGGTTAAAATTATTCAGCCCACTCTAAATATCGACATGCTCTTAGAAAGTGAACCTATTATAAGCAAGTCTAAGAATAGTGATGGAATTGATGGATTACTTTATCCTCTCCTCTATCATAAGAAAGGTGAGGTTGAATAAATATATAATAAATATATTTTTCTGATTCTTCGTAACTTATTTAATATTATACGTTTCAACATTTACAACAACATAGCATTCGCTCTGATTCGCATGCTACTGCAACTTTACAATCGCGATGTTTTCAACGAAGCCATCAGGAAATATGTACACGAACGGTTAGTAAGTGATAGAAACATAACCTTCTGATCTTATATTTCATTTCCATTGAATTTTTATGAAGCTAGTGTTACCCAACATCCAATTTCATGCTTTTTGACATGCACATAGACGGACATGCTATAAGAAACTGAATTTGCTGAACTCTCTATAGCGCATTTTGAGATTTATACAATAGATTGACAGAGTTGCTTACAGCGTGCCAAGCACACGTATGAAATTATATATCGTTTAACGTTACTCACTCATTCGTTGTTCGTTTATTTGCCAGAAATTGTGTTTATATCCTCAGTTATTGTTTATATGAGACACATCCAAAAATGCGAGCATTTCATGGCAGCATACTCTAAACTGATTAGGTATATGCAATTATGATGCCGTAATAATCATTGTTTCATGAACATATACTAAATGATATCAATAGTTAGATAGTTAAATGATATGGTTTTGATACGTCCTGCTTATATATTATTTATACATACATATATATATATATATATATATATATATATATATATATATATATGTGTGTGTGTACGTGTGTATAAAAGCGAACTCTAAACGTCAAATATTTAAAAATGCCGTGTTGGTTATATTGTTAGTACAAGGGATATATGGACTATATTGGAAGATTATTATCTACAAAACAAAAGCCACTATAGGATAAAAGAAATAATGAATACATGGTTAACAATGAAACACCACCCCGAGCTAACGATCCTACGTAAATATAACGAACAGCGAACTATATCTATTTATTCATCGTATGAATGGACTGACAATAGTGTATGGATAGTACCTGTCAATTACATTACGCAATTTACTTACAATTCTTACAATGACTCGGATGTTTTTTGGTTTGATTCGACATACGAGAGTACTACCGTAAAGTCAGGGTATGATAAATTGAATAGTCCTACAGATTATTTCGTCATAGTCAATCCAGAACAAACAGGTAAGGGCACATACATATTTACTGTACTATGTTATTCCTTTTATGACGATTCTATACAAGGTGCCCTATTTTAAATAATGCAATAGGGTTTCTCAAATACTAAGTGTTCTATCCAAAAAGTATGTTAAACAAAATTTATAGCGTTTTAAAGGGGATGCCTTATGATGTTATTGGCTTAACCTTCAATGACTTTATTATAAACACGTAAAGATCAACTTGATATTTTTAAGCAATATTACATAGATGTTTAATACAAATTAATATATATATCGATGATGACCTCCAATTATTCTGCATACAAAAGTACCATAGTTGAGTCGTCGAAAAATAAATGCTTTCTAAGGTACTTTGTATTTTATTTTTATAAGTTCAAATACAAAATATAAAATATCTAGTAAACTATTAATTTCTCGATAATTTCACTATAATATTTCGTACGTAAAATAATGATAAAAACCAATCGGCGATATTAATTTTTATACTCTAGTACATTAACAAATTTGTAAAGTGCAACAAAATTTTGTTTGAGTTTTTCTACATTTCTCTCAAAACAACGACATTGTCGTCTGTTATTCCGTGTATGAAAATATTACGATGTGCTTATCAAAAAAAGAATTTATGAAATATTTTATTTTTTATACTTAAAAGTGGAAGGATAAAACGTAAAACATTTCAGAAATCATTCATTTTTTCAATTTAAAAAAATGAATGATTTCTGAAATGTTTTACGTTTTATTCTTCTACTTTTAAGTACAAAAAATAAAATATCTCGTCTACTTTTAGACGCAGAATGAAAGAATGATACGCAGAATGATTGAAGGAATTAATTTATATTGGAAAAGTCAGATGACAATTTTTAGAAATATCAAATTGACTTTGACGTGACTCTAACTGGGTCACTGAAGGTCAAGTAAGTGATACAATAATACATTCCTCTTAAAACAATGTAAATTTTGTTTGAAATATTTTTCTATGGAAGCTTTGAGTTTTAAGAAATATTAATGCATCATTTAAAATGGAATACCTTCTAGGCACACATATGTACATATATATAGACAAACATATAAACATTAGGTTATCTGAAAATTTAAAGCAAAATGTTTAAATGCATGTAGAGCAGTTCAAGCTAAACAGGAAAGTTATGTATTAAATGTCCTTCAAACATCCCTATAAAGTTTATCTCACCGCGCAAAATTTAATCATTCTCAAATGCATTCTAATTGTTATTTACATATGCTTTGCATCGAACCACTTAAGCATGATTCCCATACACGTTGTTGCGCGCGCGCGTTATCGGCGTCCAACAATGTTACATTAAAAAACACATTTTATTAGTTAAATAACTTGTACCGAAGTAATTACAAAAATACTTCACCGTGACGTTTTGATTTAAAGTGAAAATAACTATCGGCTTGATCAGTAATTTTACAGTGACCTACGACGCAATAATCATATTAACATTCCCTATTTGTGGAATAGTACAGGAAATTCTCCTATTCAGTTTAATGTGCTTTTCTTGTTCATCTCTTAAACGTACCTTGCACCAAACATTTTGTATATTTAAAAATTCCCGATCGTTCCATAAATCCCATTAAGATATAATCATTTCTATTGAAGCTTTTCACCCATGTATATTTGAGGTAGAAGTGGAATAATCTTAATAAAATGTATATTTCAGGTAGAAGTGGAATAATCCTAATAAAATATTTCTCGATATATGCAATTCAAAGTATTTAACACGTTAATAACAACACTAAAATAATCTAATAAAATGTAATGATCTAATAAATGTTAGAGTCATAAAAGTAGAAAATAATAATAAAATAATGATAAAATAATCTAATAAAATTTCTCTTTTTACAGGTTACTATCGTGTTAATTACGATGACAAAAACTGGATACTGATATCAACTTACATGCAAAATAATACCTCAAACATATCTCCCATTACTCGCGCTCAACTGGTAAATGATGCGTACTATTTCGCAACAATAAGGAAACTCAAAGGTTCTACCTTCATCGAACTCACTAAGCATTTAAAGAAGGACACAGATTTTATAGCATGGTATCCTATGTTTAACATTTTGTTAGATATGTCATCTTACTTTAAATTCCCTGAGAGTAATCATATCAAGGTGAGTAAAAGAAATTTTATGGGTAACGTTTATCAGACGTTAGGACATGTAGACGGCTGTCTAAAAGAAATACAATGTTATGATATAACAAATTAATCACATTGTAAATCTAAAAGAGTTTTGCACATGTTGTACCAATCTACACAAAAACGACGCTTTCTTAAGTAAAAGATAACATGACAGTATTACATATTTACGTTATATAACGTAAATATTTAGGAACATTTTTTGGGACTTCTGGATGGAGTACTTAACAAAATAGGATACGAAGACGATATAGAGGATGATAAAATGACAAAATCGTTGAGACTTTTAGTACGAAGGTGGGCCTGCAAACTTGGTCACTCAGTATGTCGAAATGCCGCTTTAGATCGTTTGATGATTTATATAAATCATCGTGATGAATTGAACAGGTAATTATCATCATCCACACATATACTCTCAATACATTTTATGAAGTATGTGGCCAAACTGTAGTATTTGATATAAGTTTTTCGCTAAACGTGAATAAGGAATACTCAAATGCTAAATTTTCCTTATACTCACATAAATATTCATTTTTTTTCATATATTTCACAGAATTCCGGCAATGTTGAAAGAATGGATCATTTGTGATGGGTTGAAGACAGTAGATTTAAATGTATGGAAAAATATTTTAGATAAAGCTATAAATTATAATAACAGGATGCTTCTGGAATATTTGTCATGTACTGAAAATAGTGCGATTATCGTGTATTACTTACAATTAATGCTACAGCCGGGTTATTTCTCGAAAACAGATCAATCTATGAGACCAATATGTCGTAAAATTGTGAAAAATCATATTAGCAAAAATATGGTGTTACGTTACGTGATCGATAATTATAGTGGAATTGTAATCAGGTATTATTTTTCGTGACGGGGTTGCTTTTCTTAAGGAAATGTAACAGTATCTACTAAAGTTAAATCTGACTTCTTGTAATTTTGCAGGTTTGATTTCCCTGCTGCCACTTTATTACATGACATGATTATGAATGTTTACTCATTAAATGACCTCGACATGGTAAATTTTATAAATTAAAATCTCTTAAGTTGTTTATTATTCACAAATATAATTCTATTTAAGCACTTTATGCTACTCTGTGTATATTACGTTATTTTATATATTAAAAATAAATTTTTGTGTTGAGCTGCAATTGTCATGTCGACAGAGTTGTAACACCTTAAGTACCGAATTAACTGTTACAGATAAAAGGACATGCTGAGTGGTTATACTCTCCAGCTAAGGAAGGTTTTTCAGTATTTATAAATCTTCTGGAATCAATCAACAAATTAATTACATACCGAAAAAGATATCTAATAAAAGTGGAGGATAAGTTTCAAGAGTTTAATCGAGTAATCGAATAATCGGAAATGTTTAAAAAACATCAACATTATAGTCTTCCGGATCAGATCAATATTCTATATAACAATCAAAATAATCACTATGCAATTGCAGTTATTATTAAGAATGCGTATCCAACGTAGTAAACAATTTCTAATATTAAGAATAGTAAAATATGATATGTGATACTTGGCTTCTTATAACATTAAACATTTAGATAAAATCTATATCTGATGTAAAATAAGATTTACTCTTTTATTGTGATGGAAGAAAATCGTTTATTAGATACGTTCAGGGGAACATATTTGAAGTGAGTAGATATATTAACGAATAAATGAGAATTATTTTAAAACTAACTGGTACATACGTGCGTTGTAACTGTAGAACTATGTATGTACATTGAACTGAAATTGTTCTTTGTTATTATTATTTAATAAATTTAATTTCTGCAGCAGCTTTTAGTTGTCCTTGATCTTCTTGGCATTATCCTTGTCCCTAGTTGGCATTACTTGCAGTGTCTTAGAATATTTTATCATCTCATGTTTGGTGACCGCCTTTATCGTAGGTGAACTTAAGAATTTGGCAGCCCGTTTTTCGTGAGAGAATTGATTGCCAAAATAAA
Source organism: Odontomachus brunneus (assembly GCF_010583005.1). NCBI lineage: Eukaryota > Metazoa > Arthropoda > Insecta > Hymenoptera > Formicidae > Odontomachus > Odontomachus brunneus. The sequence continues at coordinate 262,119 of NW_022639646.1, forward strand.
TAACTTTTAAATTACATGGCTTGTTTTGAAAAGAAAGATATTATTATACATTATTTAGATTTGATAACAAAAACTAACATATTCGTGGAGCACATATTTATTCTTATGTTTGCATTGCAAACATTTATTTTTAGAATAATCGTTTGCTAAATAGCAATTGTCATGAAAGATATATTTTCTAAATGACACAATTTCTAAAACAATTGCGATCCTTCTCTTTATAATAACAAATATTTATATGCAAAATACATATAATATACATTTGTATATGTAGAACATGTTTCACGCAACACGTATGTTTATTCGTGTGCAGATAGAATTCGTCATAAAATCTGTTCGAAGATTTCTCATATTATTTTTCCAAACACTATAATGATTTTTAAGAAATTAATTAAAATAAAACTAGTAAATATGTACGCCTAATGCATTCCACCATTAAAAGATTGCAATCTTTATTTCTTTTAGCATTATGCACTACCCGACGTGCCAAAAGATTACCAACATTCAAATCTCGAATTAAATTCGGTCAATTTTGCTAAATTTTTTATAATTAACATCTAAAACTGAGGATAGCCGTTTGGAAAATTATATAGGATTTTTTCACTCGGTTTGACCAATTTTACCAGCATATAAATAGATGCACACGTTATGCCAAACACGCTATAAATACAAGTTGTTCTTTATTTGACATATTGGAAAATACTTACAAAAAAAAGTAAGGATATATATTATGGAAAAAGTGAGAAGGTTAGAAAGCAAGAAATTATTATCGATGTACTGTTTTGTTACTATAGAGCTACTTGCTATAATCATTTTTTCGTTACTGTTATTATTATTCCATAAATTACATCTTTTCTGTAATTTCACAAACATATTATATATTCTGCATAAGTATTTTACAATCTAAAAATATGTATAAATATTTTCAAATATATACAAAACTTGGCTGATAATCTGGCTATTATGATCGTATATTTGAGGGATAGATATCTACATAATACATTTGATAAAGACTAATATTTGAAATGAACAGAATGAAACAAGCTTATAGGAAATAAAAGAAATTAAAGCTTAACGAAGGTTAAAATTATGACAAATTTTTAAAAAATTGTTAAAACTACTGTGGTGTCAAAATTCTTAATTGCATTAGTCATCGCATTTTATTTAAATATTTTTTTTTATATACGTTATCTATATAATTCACGTCCAAGAAAGAATGTTTACCGTCGAAAACACAAATTTCCTGAGACGAATCGTTTATCGGAGAAGATGTTTTGTATGTATTACTTTCGTAGGTTGCGCGTACATGTTTACTGATGGACGACATTTCTTACGTATAACGACAATAGTTTAGTGTCTTTACTTTAGTTTTTACATATAAATATATCAGATACTGTTATCGTCGTTTGTTTTAAACGATCCGTCGAGAGAGAAAAAGATACAATATTCACAAATTATTCTTTTTAAGGCAATAATTATTGCAAAAAAAAATTTACTAGTGCAAATTTTCGGCAATTAGGCACCTTGCAGAAAAAACTATATGCGTTATTTTGTGAAAATAGATTACACAGTAAGTTTTAATATTAATAGTATACTTTCAAGAAACAGACATCACGCATATTTTTTAATTATTCAAAAATTAAGAGTGAGCATATTAGGAAATACACTTATTAGAAATATGTATATACATATTAAGTCATAAAATATATATATATATATATATATATATATATATATATATATTATTTTTCCCTTTAGACGTTCACTATCGCAATGCTCCCAATGCTTTTCTTTTTTCTTGCTTCTTTGTCGTGCAAAATACAGAATTACGGAACGATGGTGACACGTGTATTTTTTGTGTATGTATCATTCTATTTATATAAGGGATAAATATTTTTTTGCAGATATATAGGGGCAAAAATGAAATTGATATTATTTTTTGGAATCGTTCTGAAATTTATTGTCCCGATAGCTAGTAAAATATACGCCAGGAATATAACAAAATGTTTGCTCGTTTCTGAAAATTTAAACATCTTTGAAGTAATGCCAATAAGATATGATGTTCATATTAAAATAAGACCACAACAAAGAATGTTGTTAGGGTACACGAATATATTGATTGAAGTCAAGAAACCAATAAAGGACATAATCCTACATGCAAAATCGAGATACGGTTACGGAATAGAGGTAAACCAAAATATACTTCGCCCCAATGACTTTGATTTATGTTTGATATAAATAAAAATCCTCCAAAGCGATATGCCAAATATTTTATATGTCAACGTTAATGTCATTAAAACAGGATCCCTTTTTGCTAATATTTACCGTAGTTTCTTTTCACGTCTTGTGTATCAAAATTATTATGGTTAATTCATTGTTAAAGGATGAACAAGATAGTGCATCTTATAAAGTGACCGACTTCCAATTTTGTGAGAAGAAAGAAATCTTAATTTTACAGTTTGACAAAATGCTAGATAAAGGAAAATATAATTTTGAAATAGCTTACAGATCCGTTTTAAATAAACATGTCGAGGAAATATTTTATCCTACTTGGAATAATCAAAAGTAAGTAAAGGATAACGTATTTTGAATTACAGGTTTATATGTACGAGGTGTCTGACAATAATATATTAAATTTTCGTGCATAAACTTTTATTTTGACGTGACCGATTTACTTGTTTACGGCTGCATAGCGAATTGTCAGATATCTGTATATAATGAAAAACAACTACGATATTAATAAACAGATATTATATATCTAAAGTTCAAAATTATAGTTAATACTAAAAATCTTTTCGGCATAATACTAAGCTAAAAACGTTATACAAAGTATTAAGTGCATAAAGATAATAAAAACACTTATTTAATACGAAAGACTATATCAATATTGAGCTAACTAGATCAGTCTTAAAACAGCAAAATATTTATCCTTATTAAACAATTTTTGTTGCAATATGACAGTTGGATGCTCACGAATCTCTACACACCAAACACGATACGAGTATTATTTCCATGCTGGGACGATCCGAGGGTAAAAGCAACTTACAACATCTCAATCCAGGTTCCTGCAAATTACGAGGTTCTTTCAAGCATACCCAAACAGTCTTCTTCCTTTATACATCGTCCATTGTTTACGCTAAAATTTGGCAGAAGATTGATAAAGTACCAAAAATTTGTTTCGAAGCCTACTCATCTAATAGGATTTTTGATAATCAATGATATTGTGAGGGAATATGAAAACAGAGACATACATTATATGTGGCGCAAAATAGATGCGGATAAGGAATTCACTTACGTACTAGAAAAGGCAAAAATGGTGACATCTTTTTTTTTTAACTCTATGAAAATAGACACGTCGAACCTCTCTCCAGAAATTAACCATGTCGTACTTCCAAATAGTCCTATGAAGTCAACAGGTGCACCCGGTCTTGTTGTTTACAGGTATGTAATAATCATCTTAAAAATATTGCTACGTTAACATCACAAGGAATACTTAATACACTGAAATTCGATAACACGTATTTATTTGTGCCCAAGTTGAATACATCGTACATAGACGCGCAATACTGTTAATAGACAACATTAATATTAAAATTCCTTGTATGGAGCAAATTGGCAAACATTGCCACAAATCCTTATATTTGTAAATGTTTTTAAGTCATGTAATATAACCAAATTATAGACAGTTTATCATTATATAATATATTATTGGCAAGATAATATATAACAGGTTATTCTAACTGTTCGAATTTTACTTTATCAATTATTTCCCAAAAATTTCAATTTGACTAAATATCTCTTATTATGTTCCTATTAGTGATGATTAATAGCCATTATATACGCTGAGGGAAAATTATCTTAAAATCATTAAATATTTCTTTAATAGGTGCCATTAACATATTCACTTAAATCTAAATTCTTTTTATTTAAAACAAATATTGTCTACCTGATTTAAGTAAACAATATTGGTTTAAATAAAGAGAATTTAGATTTAAATAAATAATGGCACCCATCAAAGAAATATTTATTGATTTTAAGGTAATTTTTCTCACAGTGTACGAAAAGTCTAATATATTACCGGCTTAGAGAAATTTGCATATCATTGCATTAAAAAATTTTAAAGTATTGAGAATACATACGTCGAATTTCTTTTCGCATCACATGCGTTACAATATACTAAAACTTCGACAGTTCTCTATTATTTTTTCACCAGTAGAATATCATATTTAACATAATATGTGGACATATGATGTTTTTAGAATGTTATTGCGCAAAAAAATGGAGACAATTATGTTGTATTTTTAATTATTTTTTCACAAATAATATTAGGAATAGACAGTTATAATTAACAAAAAAGTGGAAGTAATAAAATAAGAAAAGAGTAGAGAATAGGAAAAGAAAGGACATATACGAAGAAGATGTTTGTTCGGAGATATTTTGAATTATACACATTAATGTGATAATAACGTTCAATAAATTAATTTTCTTTCCATTTACAGGGAAAAAGACATTACGTTCGATGAAATTTTAGATTTTCCGGGTCAGTTTGTTGATGTTATAACGTTAGTATCATACGAAATGGCACGTCAATTATTTATTGGTGTTGTCAGTCCGCAATTAGGAAATGATTATGTATGGTTGAACGAAATATTTGCATCATTCTGCGGCTATTACATCATGGACCAGGTTACATTTTATCATTAGCATTAGTAAATTGCAAATAAAGTTTCGTTGTTAATAGTTAATTCTTGAATACATCTAAACACTTAGAAACGTATCATATTAAGAACAAAATTACACTTATTTATTCTGTTAATTAAAACATTTTTTTGGTATTGTAATAAATTATGATAAACAGATTGCTACAACTCGTTGTTTCCAGGTATGGTCATCACATCGATTAATGGAACTGTTTGTGGTTAAAATTATTCAGCCCACTCTAAATATCGACATGCTCTTAGAAAGTGAACCTATTATAAGCAAGTCTAAGAATAGTGATGGAATTGATGGATTACTTTATCCTCTCCTCTATCATAAGAAAGGTGAGGTTGAATAAATATATAATAAATATATTTTTCTGATTATTCGTAACTTATTTAATATTATATGTTTCAACATTTACAACAACATAGCATTCGCTCTGATTCGCATGCTACTGCAACTTTACAATCGCGATGTTTTCAACGAAGCCATCAGGAGATATGTACACGAACGGTTAGTAAGTGATAGAAATATAACCTTCTGATCTTATATTTCATTTCCATTAAATTTTTATGAAGTTAGCGTTACCCAACATCCAATTTCATGCTTTCTGACATGCACATAGACGGACATGCTATAAGAAACTGAATTTGCTGAACTCTCTGTAGTGCATTTTGAAATTTATACAACAGACTGACAGAGTTGCTTACATCGTGCCAAGCACACGTATGAAATTATACATCGTTTAACGTTACTCACTCAGTCGTGGTTCGTTTATTTGCCAGAATATTATGTTTATATCCTCAGTTATTGTTTATATGAGACACATCCAAAAATGCAAGCATTTCATGGCAGCATATCCTAAACTGATTAGGTATATGCAGTTATGATGCCGTAATAGTCATTGTTTCATGAACATATACTAAATGATATCAATAGTTAAATAGTTAAAGGATATGGTTTTGATACGCCCTGCTTAAATATCATTTATACATACATATATACATATATGTGTGTGTGTGTGTGTGTGTGTGTGTGTGTTTTTATGTGTGTGTGTGTGTGTACGTGTGTATAAAAGCGAACTCTAAACGTCAAATATTTAAAAATGCCGTGTTTGTTATATTGTTAGTACAAAGGATATATGGACTATATTGGAAGATTATTATCTACAAAACAGAAGCCGCTATAGGATAAAAGAAATAATGAATACATGGTTAACAATAAAACACCACCCCGAGCTAATGATCCTACGTAGATATAGCGAACAGCGAACTATATCTGTTTATTCATTATATGAATGGGTTGACAATAGTGAATGGATAGTACCTGTCAATTACATTACGCAATTTACTTACAATTCTTACAATGACTCGGATGTTTTTTGGCTTGATTCGACATACGTGAATACTACCGTAAAGTCAGGGTATGATAAATCGTATAGTCCTACAGATTATTTCGTCATAGTTAATCCAGAACAAACAGGTAACTGCACATATATATTTACTGTACTATGTTATTCCTTTTATGACGATTCTATACAAGGTGCCCAATTTTAAATAATGTAATAGGGTTCCTCAAAAATTAAGTGTTCTATCCAAAAAGTATGTCGAACAAAATTTATAGCGTTTTAAAGGGGATGCCTTATTCGCTTAACCTTCAATGACTTTATTATAAACACGTAAAGGTCAACTTGATATTTTTAAGCAATATTACATAGATGTTTAATACAAATTAATATATAAATCGATTATGACCTCCGATTATTCTGCATACAAAAGTACCAAAGGTGAGTCGTCGAAAATACTTTCTAAGGTACTTTGTATTTTATTTTTATAAGTTCAAATACAAAATATAAAATATCTAGTAAACTATTCATTTCTCGATAATTTCACTCTTATACTTCGTACGTAAAATAATGATAAAAATTGATCGGCGATATTAATTTTTATACTCTAGTACATTAACAAATTTGTAGAGTGCAGCAAAATTTTGTTTGAGTTTTTCTACATTTCTCTCAAAATAATCATTGTTGTCTGTTATTCTGTGTATGAAAATATTACGATGTGCTTATCAAAAAAAAATTTATGAAATATTATATTTTTTATACTTAAAAGTAGAAGGATAAAACGTAAAACATTTCAGAAATCATTCATTTTTTCAATTTAAAAAAAATGAATGATTCCTGAAATGTTTTACATTTTATTCTTCTACTTTTAAGTACAAAAAATAAAATATCTCGTCTACTACTTTTAGACGCAGAATGAGAAAGAATGATACGCAGAATGATTGAAGAAAATAATTTATATTGGAAAAGTCAGATGACAATTTTTAGAAATATCAAATTGACTTTGACGTGACTCTAACGAGGTCACTGAAGGTCAAGTAAGTGATACAATAATACATTCCCCTTAAAACAATGTAAATTTTGTTTGAAATATTTTTCTATGGATGCTTTGAGTTTTAAGAAATGTTAATGCATCATTTAAAATGGAATACCTTGTAGGCACACATATGTACATATATATAGACATACATATAAACATTAGGTTATCTGAAAATTCAACCAAAATGTTTAGATGCATGTAAAGCAGTTCAAGTTAAACAGGAAAATTATGTATTAAATGTCCTTCAAACATCCCTATAAATCTTATCTCACCGCGTAAAATTTAGTCATTCTCAAATGCATTCTAATTGTTATTTACATATGCTTTGCATCGAACCACTTAAGCATGATTCCCATACACGTTGTTGCGCGCGCGCGTTATCGGCGTCCAACAATGTTACATTAAGAAACACATTTTATTAGTTAAATAACTTGTGCCGAAGCAATTACAAAAATATTTCACCGTGACGTTTTGATTTAAAGTGAAAATAACTATCGGCTTGATCAGTAATTTTACAGTGATCTACGACGCAATAATCATGTTAACATTCCCTATTTGTGGAATAGTACAGGAAATTCTCCTATTCAGTTTAATGTGCTTTTCTTGCTCATCTCTTAAACGCACCTTGTACCAAACATTTTGTATATTTAAAAATTTCCGATCGTTCCATAAATCCCATTAAGATATAATCATTTCTATTGAAACTTTTCACCCATGTATATTTGAGGTAGAAGTGGAATAATCCTAATAAAATGTATATTTGAGGTAGAAGTGGAATAATCCTAATAAAATATTTCTCGATATATGTAATTCAAAGTATTTAACACGTTAATAACAACACTAAAATAATCTAATAAAATGTAATGATCTAATAAATGTTAGAGTCATAAAAGTAGAAAATAATAATAAAATAATGATAAAATAATCTAATAAAATTTCCCTTTTTACAGGTTATTATCGTGTTAACTACGATGACAAAAACTGGATACTGATATCAACTTACATGCAAAATAATACCTCAAACATATCTCCCATTACTCGCGCTCAACTGGTAAATGATGCGTACTATTTCGCAACAATAAGGAAACTCAAAGGTTCTACCTTCATCGAACTCACTAAGCATTTAAAGAAGGACACAGATTTTATAGCATGGTATCCTATGTTTAACATTTTGTTAGATATGTCATCTTACTTTAAATTCCCTGAGAGTAATCATATCAAGGTGAGTAAAAGAAATTTTATGGGTAACGTTTATCAGACGTTAGGACATGTAGACTGCTGTCTAAAAGGAATACAATGTTATGATATAACAAATTAATCACATTGTAAATCTAAAAGAGTTTTGCGCATGTTGTACCAATCTACACAAAAATGACGCTTTCTTAAGTAAAAAGATGACATGACAGTATTAACGTTATATAACGTAAATATTTAGGAACACTTTTTGGGACTTCTGGATGGAGTACTTAACAAAATAGGATACGAAAACATTATACAGGATGGTAAAATGACAAAATCATTGAGACTTTTAGTACGAAAGTGGGCCTGCAAACTTGGTCACTCAGTATGTCGAAATGCCGCTTTAGATCGTTTGATGATCTATATAAATCATCGTGATGAATTGGACAGGTAATTATCATCATCCACACATATACTCTCAATACATTTTATGAAGTATGTGGCCAAACTGTAGTATTTGATATAAGTTTTTCGCTAAACGAATAAGAAATATTCAAATGCTAAATTTTCCTTATACTCACATAAATATTCATTTTTTTTCATATATTTCAGAATTCCGGCAATGTTGAAAGAATGGATAATTTGTGATGGGTTGAAGACAATAGATTTAAATGTATGGGACAATATTTTAGATAAAGCTATAAATTATAATAACAAGATGCTTCTGGAATATTTGTCATGTACTGAAAATAGTGCGATTATCGTGCATTACTTACGATTAATGCTACAGCCGGGTTATTTCTCGAAAACAGATCTATTTATGAGACCAATATGTCGTAAAATTGTGAAAAATCATATTAGCAGAAATATGGTGTTACGTTACGTGATCGATAATTATAGTGCAATTGTAATCAGGTATTATTTTTCGTGACGGAGTTGCTTTTCTTAAGGAAATGTAACAGTATCTACTAAAGTTAAATCTGACTTCTTGTAATTTTGCAGGTTTGATTTCCCTGCTGCCACTTTATTACATGATATGATTATGAATGTTTACTCATTAAAGGACCTCGACATGGTAAATTTTATAAATTAAAATCTCTTAAGTTGTTTATTATTCACAAATATAATTCTATTTAAGCACTTTATGCTACTCTGTGCACATTGTGTATATTACGTTATTTTATATATTAAAAATAAATTTTTGTGTTGAGCTGCAATTGTCATGTCGACAGAGTTGTAACATCTTAAGTACTGAATTAACTGTTACAGATAAAAGAACATGCTGAGTGGTTATACTCTCCAGCTAAGGAAGGTTTTCAGGTATTTATAAATCTTCTGGAATCAATCAACAAATTAATTACATACCGAAAAAGATATCTAATAAAAGTGAAGGACAAGTTTCAAGAGTTTAATTGAGTAATTGAATAATCGGAAATGTTTAAAAAACGTCGTCATTATTGTTTTCCGGATCAAATCAATATTCTAATCACAATAACAATCAAAATAATCACTATGCAATTGCAGTTATCATTAAAAATGCGTGTCCAACGTAATAAACAATTTCTAATATTAAGAATAATAAAATATGATATGTGACCCTTGGCTTCTTATAACATTAAACATTTAGATAAAACCTATATCTGATGTAAAATAAGATTTACTCTTTTATTGTGATGGAAGAAAATCGTTCATTAGATACGTTCAGGGGAACTTATTTGAAGTGTGTAGATATATTAACGAATAAATGAGAATTATTTTAAAACAGACTGGTACATACGTGCTTTGTAACTGTAGAATTATGTATGTACGTTGAACTGAAATTGTTTTTTTGTTATTATTATTTAATAAATTTTTCTGCAGTAGCTCTTAGATCTCCTTGTTCTTACTGGCATTATCCTTGTTCCTAGTTGGCATTAATTGCAGTATCTCAGAATATTTTTTAATGGCAATCGCTTTGATCGTAGGTGAACTTAAGAACTTAGCAGCCTATCCTTTGATAGGAAATTGAATGTCAAAATAAATAACATTTAAGTTATTTTACTTGTTCTGAGAAGGACGATATTGTCATACATTATTTAGATTTGATATCGAAAATTATTCTATACGTATATCAAGTGCATCATCGCAAACATTTATCCTTAGAATAATCTCTGTAAAACAACAGTTATCGTGAAAGTTATATCTTCTAAATAACGAACAATTTTTAAAGTAATTGTGCAATCCTTTCTTTTATAATAGCAAGTATTAATATACAAAGTACATGTGACATACATATGTATATTTATATTTATATTTGTATATATATATATGTATTGTATATGTATATTTGTATATGTACACTTTGTTTCACGCAACACGTATTATTATTATTCGTGTGCAGATAGAATTATTCGTCGTAAACTCTGAACAACAAAGTCTCATATTATTTGTTCAAACGCTATAATGATTCTTATAAAACTTATGATGATTTCTTAAGAAACTAATTATAATAAAACTAGCAAATATGTGCATCTAATGTATTCCAACATTAAGAGTGTACAATCTTTATTTATTTTAGCATTATGCACTTGCCGACGTGGCAGGAGATTATCAACATTCAAATTTTGAGTTAAATTCGGCCAAGGAGTTTGTGCCGTTATACGCACAAATTTATCAAATTTCTATGATTAACATCTAATGAATTATATTATTAACTAGAAAGTTACTATTAACTAGAAACTATAAGATTTTTTCACTTTGTTTGACAAATATTACCTGCATATGAGTGATATACGTTATGCCAAACACGGTGTAAATAGGAGTTATTTTTCATTTGATATATTGGAAAAGATTTGTAAAGAAAAGAAGTAAGGGTATATATTATGCAGAAAGTGAGAACATTAGAAAGTAAGAGATTAGTCTTCGAATATATTTTTTTGTTACATTAGAGCTACATGTTATAATCATTTTTTGTTACTGCTATTGTTATTCCATGAATTGTATCGTTTCTGTAATGTTAGAAACATTATATATATTCTATACAAACATTTCAAAATCTACAAATATAATTAAATATTTTCAAATATACATAAAACCTGGCTAATAATATAGCTATCATTATGGCTATCAGTATATTTGATATATATATATATATATATATATATATATATATATATATATATATATATATATATATATATATATTTATTTATTTCAGATAAAGACCAATACTTGAAGTGAACAGAATAAAACAAACTCATAAAAAACATAAGAAAGTTTAATAAAGACTAAAATTATGACAAATTTTTAAAAAAATGTTACAATGGCTGCTGTCAATATTGTTATATGTGTTATTCAATCGCATTTTTATACAAATTTTTTTCCTTCGTACATATTATCTAGATAATTTACGTGTATAAAAGAATGTTTACCGCGAAAGTACAAATTTCCCGAAACGAAATGTATATCGCAAAAATGTTTCGTATGTATTATTTTCGTAGATTGCGCATACGTGTTTACTAATAGATGACATTTCTTATATACATATAATAATAGTTTAGTACCTCTATTTTAGTTTTTATATAAACATGTCAGAAATGTTATCGCACGTAGTTTGAAGTAATCTGCCGAGGAGGAAAAAATTAGGACATTCTCAAATTATTCTTTCTAAGGCATTACTTATTAGAAAAATATTTACTAGAACAAATTCGACGTACGTGGCACCTTGCAGGAAAAGCCATATAGGAAGGTTTATCACTTTTTTCATATTTTCTGGAATCAATCAACGAATTGATTACATACCGGAAAAGATATCTAATGAAAGTGCAGGACAAGTTTCAAGAGTTCAATCGAATAATCAAATAATCGGACTGAAAATATAAAAATTTAAAAGACATCGACATTATAGTTTCCCGTATCGAATGTTCCCGTAAATAAATGTTCTATAGAATAATCAAAATAATCACCATAAAATTGCAGTTATCATTAAAAATGCGTTTCCAAAATGATAAACAATTTTTAATATTAAAAATAGTAAAATTAGCTATGTCCTACTTGGCGCTTCCTATAACACTAAACATTTTAGATAACACTTATATCTGACGTAAAATAAAACTTACTCTTTTATTACTTACGTGATAGATGAAAATCGTTCATTAGATACGTTAAGGGAAATTTGTGTGAAATGAGAAGGAAGACATTGTTATATGTTATTTAGATTTGATAAGAAAAGTTATCTTATACGTGAAGGTGTCATTACGAACATTTATCCTTACAAGAATCGTCTGCAAAACAGCCGTTATCATGAAAGTTATAACTTCTAAATGACGAACAATTTTTAAAACAATTGTGCAATCCTTTCGTTTATAATAACAAATATTAATATAAAAAGTACGCATGACATATTTGGTTTTTTATGCTTTTGTGGTGTCCATGTATATTAAATTTGGTTTGAGCCACGTGAATTCAACTTTGTTTGATTCCGACGTTTTGCGAACATTTCAGCCCGCTTCATCAAGGAGAAACGAGCATCGGGTAATATATATGTATCAGATAAAGACTAATATTTGAAATAAACAAAATGAAACAAACTTATATACAAACTTATATACAAGCTTATATATAAGCTTATATACAAAGCTTATAGAACAAAAGAAAATAAAGTTTAATGAAGATTAGATTTATGACAAATTTTTTAAAAATTGTTACAATTGCTGCTGTCAATATTGTTATATGCCTTAGTCAAATGCATTTTATTCAAATATTTTTTCTTTACATACATTGTCTAGATAATTCATGTGTATAAAAGAATGTTTACCATTGAAAATTCCCGAAACGAATCATATATCGAACAAGATGTTTTGGTTTCGTAGAATGCGCGCATGTGCTTACTGATAGAGGACATTTCCTATACATAACGACAATAGTTTGTCCATCTTAGTTTTTACATATAAATATATTAGATACCGTTATCATCGTTTATTTCAAGCGATCCATTGGAAATATACATATGTGATAACTCAAATAAATGCCCTATATTACTATATAAGTGAATATAATTACATAAACTACGTTACTGTTATTGTGCGTAAGTAATATTAAAACTTCAAAATTAATATTTTCAAAGTAAGAACTAATTCTCATTCCGTATGTTTTTTAGTTATTTTTTGATTATTCCTCAAAAGAAAATATTGCGCTTCGTTTGAGATATTATATTTATTACACATAACATAGATAATAATTAAGACTTTATTATTTCTCATATCACAAAATATGCAATCGACAGGATGCTTATATTATATATCTAACTTTATCGCATTTTCTGTGCTACTAAAATATTTTTCAAGGTGTCCATTTAAAAACATAACATTGTTTTGCTTTTAATTGACTTAGTATTGACTTTGCAATATTAATAGAATGCAAGAAAATTATTTGTTTGGCTGCGATAACTATCGTAAATATATATACCAGGTGTAGAAGTATGAAACCGGAATTTTTTTATACAAATAAGACGTCTGTTGTTCGAAAGTGATAAATAATACTTTATTCAAAATAATTTCCACTGTTTTGAACACATTTTTCCCACCTCTCTGGCAGTTTATGAATGCCGTGCCAAAAAAACTTTTCATCTTTTGAAGCGAACCAGTTATCTAGCCATTTTTCCACATTTTCATACGAATCGAAGCGTTGGTTAGCGAGAGCGTGTCCTAGCGATGCGAACAGGTGATAATCGGACGGAGCCAAGTCTGGAGAATAAGCCGCATGCGGTAGTAATTCCCAACTGAACGACTCGATCGTTTCCTTGACCCGTTTTGCTGTATGTGATGGGGCATTATCATGGAGCAAAATGACATTGTGTTGCCTTTTTGCATATTCTGGTCGTTTTTTAGTCAATGTTCGATTTAAATCGATCATTTGTTGTTGGTAGCGATTAGTATTGACGGTTTGACCAGGTTTCAGCAGTTCATAGTTCATAGTTCATAGTTCATAGTTCTTCGTTCCTCACGTCAAAATCACCACTTTTGAATTTTTTAAACCACTCGAAACACTGAGATTTACCAAGAGCATATTCACCGTAAGCTTCGACAAGCATTCGATGTGATTCTGCAGCAGTTTTCTTTAAATGATAACAGAAAATCAATGCTGTCCGCAAATCATAGTTAGTAGGCTCGAAACGTGACATGTTTAAGGTTATACAAAAATATACTAGAGAATGAAAGTTGGGGTTATGTTTGTTGACAATATTCGTCAGCTGTTAGGAGAATATAATAGCGCGGCAGTAGCGGTCTTACGGTCACTAAACTGAACGCTGGCACCATTTATAGGGGAATTCCGGTTTCATACTTCTACACCTGGTATATATATATATATATATATATATATACACATATATTATATATCATAAAACATATATATATTCCTCCCTTTAACAAATATCGGCCATCACAATGTTCCAAACGTTTTCTTTTTTTTTGTTTTTTTCTTAACTAAAACTCAAAATTAGAGAACGATATCTTTCGTGTGTATGTATTATTTTCAAATAGAGAATAAATATTTTTGTGCAGATATTTGGGAACAAAAATGAGGTTGATACTGTTTCTTGGAGTTGTCTTGAAATTTCTCGTCCCGATAGCTGAGGGACTATATTCCAGGAATATAATAAATTGTTCGTTCGTTCCTGAGAATTTATACATCTCTGAAGTAATGCCAATAAAATATGATGTTAATATCCTAATAAAACCACATCAAAGAATATTGTTAGGCTACGTGAATATTTTGATTAAGGTCACGAAATCAACAAACAACATAACTCTACATGCAGAACCGACATATAATTACGATGCAACGGTAAATAAAAACGTACTTCGCCCCATTGACTTTGACATTTACGTATAATATAAATATTACTCTCCAAAGAAACATAGAAACTAAGGTTTATATGTCAATGTCAACGTCATTAGAGTGAGATCACTTTTGTCGATAATTACCGCAGTTTTTCTTTCCATATAAAAATTACGATGCTTGACTTATTGTTAAAGGATAATCCGTTTGGTGCACCTTATAGTCTGACTGACTTCCAGTTTTGTACGAAAAAAGAGGTTCTAATTCTGAAATTTGACAAAACGATAGATGTAGGAATGTATCAATTTAAAATAACTTACAGATCCGTTTTCACTAAAAGGATGAAGAAAATCTTTTATTCAGCTATAGAGACTCATGAAAGTCGAAAGTAAGTAAAAAATAAGATATTTTGAATTCTAGATTTACACACACGAGGGATATGATGATGACATATTAAACTCTCGTGTACATAAATTTTCCTGATCTTTCCTGATCTATACACTACGGCTACATAGTGAATTATGAGATACCCTATATATAATGAAAGATTACTACAATATTAATAAACGGATATCATTCATCTAATATTCAGAGTTATTGTTGATAATACCACGAATTTTTTCGGTATAGTAATACAAGCTGAGAACGTTGTATGAAGTACATAAAGATGATAAACATTTATTTAATATAAAACATCACGTCAACATTAGTCTTGCGCTAATTGGATCAGTCGTAAAATAACAAAAAATTTATCTTTACCGAATATTTCGATAAGTTTAGATAAGATAATTTTTCTTTGTTGTAATATGACAGTTGGATGCTTACGAATCTCTATTCACCGAACGCGATACGAACATTGTTTCCATGCTGGGACGACCCGAGAGTAAAAGCAACCTACAACATCTCAATCCGGGTTCCTGCAGACTACACGGTTCTTTCAAACATACCCGAAAAGTCTTCTTTCTCTATAAAAGCTCCAATGCTTACACGATTTGGCGTAAAATTTATGCAGTATGAGGAATTTGTCTCAATGCCTACTCATATGATAGCATTTTTGATAGTCAATGATATTGCCCAGGATTATGAAGGACGCGACATACATTATATGTGGCACAAAACAGACGCGGATAAAAAATTCACTCACGTACTAGAAATGGCCCAAAGAGTGACATCCTTTTTTTCTCAGTTTATGAAATTAGGCTCGTCTTACTTCTTTTCAAAAATTAACCATGTCGTATTTCCAAATAGTCCTATGAAGTCAATGGGTGTACCCGGTCTTGTTGTTTACAGGTATGCCATAATAAAAATGCCATATTAAAAATGTTGTTGCGTGAACCATTAATATCACAAGGAATACTTAACACTCTGAAATTCGATAATATTTATTTATCTGAGCCCAATTTGAGTACGTCGCACATAGAACTGCAATACAGTTAATAGGCAACAGTAATATTAAAACTCTTTGTATAGAGTAAATTGGCACACATTGCCAGAGATTATCGCGGATAAATGTTTTTGAACTTATGTAATATAATCAAGTTATAGAAAGAAAATTTATTAACATGTAATATTATTGGCAAGTTGTTACGTAATAGGTTATCCTAGTTCTGTCTTCATTCCACTTTCTCAATTTTCTTCAAAATTCAATTAAATTAAATATAGTTTCTGTATGTTTCTATTAGCGACGATCAATAACCATTATTTTAGGAAAGCCTAACGTATTACCGGTTTAGAGAATTTTGTACATAATCGCACTAAAAATTCGTTAAAATGTCGAGAGTGCACACTAGGGTGTTCCTTATTTTACTCTTGGTCAACATTTTTTTTCGAATTTTTCCCGCGGCACCCTCCAAAAGGTTTCCATTTGTTAATACAAAGGTACTCCAATGTTTAACGATCCAGGGGCACGGGTTCTCGTTATCCGATCGAGCAAAAGTTTGGCAGTGATTTTTTTTTTGTCAAATGGAAACATTTTGGAGAGTGCCGCGGGAAAAATTCTAAAAAAAATTTTGACCAAGAGTAAAATAAGGACCATCCTAATTCACACATATCGAATATTTAGGTATTCATATCACATGCGTTACAATATATTGAAACTTCGACAGTTCTTTAATATTTTTTTATAACTAATATGTGTTATATTGGATACAATATATAGATATATAACGTTCTTAAAACGTTATTATGCAGAAAAGATGAAGACGATTATGTTAAATTATTTTTTCATAAATAATATTAGGAATAGGCAATTATAGCTAATAAAAAAAGAGCGAGTAATAGAGAAAGAAAAGAGTGGAAAATATAGGAAGAGAAAGAATATATACAAAGCATATATGCTTGCAGAGATATCTCGAATTATATATATTAATATCGCAATGACGTTCGATAAATGTACTTTCTTTCAATTTACAGGGAAAGAGATATTGCGTTTGATGAAGTTTTAAATTTTCCGGGTCGGTCTCTTGATGTTATGACGTTAGTAACATACGAAATGGCACGTCAGTTGTTCGTCAGTGTTGTCAGTCCGCAATCAAGAATTGATTATATATGGTTGAACGAAATATTTGCATCATTTTACAACTATTTTATCATAGATAAGGTTACTTTATATTATTAGAATTAGCATATTGCAAATAAGCTTTCATTGTTAATATATACAGTTAACTCTTGAGAAAAATTACACATTTAGAAACATGTTACATTAATGACGATGTAACGCCTATTTATTTTGCTAATTCGAACATTATCTTTGAGATTGCATTGATGGATACAACAATAGAGAGGGACAATCTATTTTGCAGATACAATCATCAGATAGATTAATGGAATTGTTTGTAGTTAAATTTATCCAGCCTGCTTTAAATAACGACATGCTCTTAGAAACAGAAGCTATTATACACAAGGCTAAGAACAGTGATGGAATTGATGGATTACTTTATCCTCTCCTTTATCATAAGAAAGGTGAAACAGAATTGAATAAATATTTTTGTTTGTTGAGTCGATTATGCTTAACTTGTTTAATTATATATACGTTTTGTTATTTGTACTGACATAGCTTTCGCTCTAATTCGTATGCTGTTCAAACTTTACAATCCCGAAACTTTCAAAGAGGCTATTAGGAATTATGTACACGCACGGTTAGTAACGGATAATAATATAACTATGTAATCTTATGTATATTTTTTTGAGAATTCGCTTGAACATATATAAAGCTAGCGTCACTCGATATCGAAATTCCATACTCGCATAGGCAAGCAAATTATAAGAACCTTAATTTTCTGGATAGTTCCCTACCGAACAATGGAAAATCTATGAAACAAACTAATTTGCTCACAGCATGCTGCTTGCAACAATTGCTTACAGGCATGTCAGAGTACATGAAATCGTATACCGTCTAATGCTAACTTTACGCACTTAGTCTTTGTTTTTCTTTATCAGTATATTATATTCATATTCCGTGTTATTATTTGCGCAAGGCATTTCCGAGAAATAAAACATTTTATTGAAACATTTTATGTTCTAAACTGATTACTTTAACTGTAATTTTATACAATATATAATTTCATGGACATATGCCAAATAATGTTAGTAAATAGTCAGTTAAATAATACAATTTTGATACATCTTTCTTTATTAAGAAATCTTTCTTTATCTTTCTTTATTATTTCATAAAAATTAAATATTTGAATATGTCGGGTTTAATACTTTGTTAGTGAAAATGACGTGTGGACTATATTGGAAGAAGCTCATTCTCTAAAATTCGAAAGCGACTCTACGGTAAAACAAATTATGAATACCTGGTTAACGACAAAACATCACCCCGAAATGTTCATCCAACGTGATTATCAAAAATGGAGTGCGGCTTGTATTTCGTACATGGCGCGTACAATTGAAGGGAATCCCAAATGGATAATACCTGTTAATTACATTATCGAATCTAGTTACGATTCCTATAATATCTCGGAGGTTCTTTGGCTTAAATGGGGTCAAGTGAAAAATATTACTGCCATAAGTGGTGATGATTTTCTCATAGTCAATGCAGAACAAACGGGTAAGAGTATATACCAATATATTTAATATACTATGTTGTCCTTCCATGACAAGTATATGTATATATGTGTGTGTGTTGTGTGCGTGCGTTAAGTGTATGTGTTGTGTATAGACATCAGGACATCTGATAATTTAAGGCAAATAATTCAGAAGCAAGTAGATCAGTTCGAGCTGAATGGGAAAGTCATATAATAATGTCGATGAAATATTCTTATAGAGCTTATCTCACCACGTAAAATGTAAACATTCTCCAATGTATTCTAATTATTATTTACATATGCTTTGTATTGAACCACTTAAATATATTTTTCATACAAGTTGTGCGGGCGCGCGTGATTTATGGGCGTCAAATAATGTTACATTAAAAGACACATTTTACTTGTTAAATAGTACGTATACTGTAGCAATTATAACATTACAATAACGTTTTGTTTCGAAGTAAAAATATCAACGAACTTGATCAGTAATTTTGCGGTGACCTGCAAGGTAAGGAACATGTTAACTTTCATTATTTACAGAATAGTAGTGGACATTTTTCCGTTCAGTTTAGTGTGCTCTGTCTGCACATGGACACGCCTTGTATCAAATATTTTCTACATTTTGAAATTTCCGGTCGTTCCATAAATCCCATAAAGATATAATTATTTATATTGAAGCTTTTCACAAAATCCATTTATATTTAAAGTAGAAATGGAATAATCTTTTTAAAATATTTCTTGATATGTGCCATCAAAAGTTTCCAATACTTTAATAATAATAATAAAACAATGTGGTAGAATATAATAATCTACTAAATAATGAAAACAAAAAATAATAATAACATAATCTAAAAAAATCGATTTTACGACAGGCTTCTATCGTGTTAACTACGACAACAGAAATTGGTTACTGATATGGTCTTACTTGCAAAAGAACAATTTCTCACATATACCTCCCATTAACCGCGCTCAACTCTTAAATGATGCGTATTATTTCACAATAACTAGCCAGCTGGACCCTTATATCTTCACCAATATCACTAAGTATCTAACGTTGGATACAGATTTTGTAGCATGGTATCCAATGTTTAACATTTTGTCGGATATGTCAATTTATTTTAAATTCAATGAGAGCAGATATATGAGGGTAAGTAAAAAGAAATTTCATGGATAATACTTATTAGTTGTTAACACATGTGCATAATTGTGTAAAAGGAACAAAAAATTATTGAAATTAATCAACTTATAAACTTAAAGAAATTTCGCACATGTACCAATCCGCATGAAAACGATGTCTTGTCAAGGTTAAGTGACAAGGTAACTTGACAATATTATAGTTATATAACACCAAAATTTTAGGAACGCTTTTTGAAAATACTAAGTGGAATACTTACTAAAGTCAAATACGAAGAAGTTTCATCGGAAAATAACATGCAAAAATCGTTTAGATATTTAGTGCGAAGGTGGGCCTGTAAACTTGGTCCCTCAGTATGTCGACGTAACGCTTTTGATCGTTTGATGATTTATATAAATCATCAAGATGAACTAGATAGGTAATTTTTATCATAAGATAAACTCGGATATTATAGTTATACGGAAAAGATGGCCATAGGCTGTAATTTCTCTAATAATTGCAAAACGTTGTAATTTGTGCAATCAGTCACAAAGATAATCGATATTTATCATAGTGTACGTGCATATATTTTTCGAAATAGCAAAATTATGAATATTATGTTATATTATTATTATTATTATTTATTATTATTACTGCCTGTAAAATTTCTCATGTGTCCACTGAAACTTGCTGTAATGTCGAATAAATTACAGTTAAGCTGTCGCAATCAACGTTAGATACTTGAAGTATGTATGTATATTGAAATATAATATGCATTTTTATTTCCGTTTTCACTATTTGTTTATAAATACTATGGCCGTCTTTTATTCATATTTTGGGTAAGATAGCCCACTATCATTCTATGAACATTTATAAAACAAAAGTCGTTATGTTGCAAAAATTACTTTTAATATTACAGTAATTAAATCTTATGTGCAATATGTTTTGATCAAAAGATTGCATTTAGAATTTAAGTTTAGGAATGGAATTTTCTATTTCATATGAGTACTATATTTTTTACAAGTAATATGTTTTAAATATCTTATATTAAAATAAATATGTTAAATTATGTTTTTTTCATTATTTTATAAAATAATAGGTTCACAAAAACTTAAATATAAAATAT